>NC_057726.1:21196218-21208148 GCF_004010195.1 Chiloscyllium plagiosum | reverse complement strand
TCACAGCTACAGAAGCTTCCATTGTCGAGGAAGATCTGCCTACCGAGTCAGTATGGGTGGAAATTAGGAACAGTAAGGGAGCAGTCACCTCATTAGGGGTTTACTACAGGCGCCCCAATAGCAGCAGGGAGATGGAAGAAAGCATAGGTCAGCAGATTTTGGAAAAGTGTGAATGTAGTAGGGTTGTTGTAATGGGTGACTTTAACTTTCCCAATATTGATTGGAACCTCCTTTGAGCAGATGGTTTGGAAGGAGCTGTTTTTGTAAGGTGTGTTCAGGAGGGTTTCCTAACTCAGTGCGTTGACAGGCCGATGAGGGGAGAGGCCATTTTGGACTTGGTACTCGGCAATGAGCGAGGCAGGTGTCAGATCTTGCGGTGGGAGAACACTTTGGTGATAGTGACCACAACTGCCACACATTCCACATAGCTATGGAGAAGAAGAGAAGCAGGCACAATGGGAGGATATTTAATTGGGGAAAAGGAAACTATGATGCTATCAGATGTGAGTTCGGAAGCATGGACTGGGAGCAATTGCTCCATGGAAAGGGCACTAGAGACATGTGGAGACTGTTTAAGGAACAGTTGTTGTGAGTGATGCATAAATGTGTTCCTCTGAGACAGGCAAGAAGGAGTAAGATAAAGGAATCTTGGATGACGAAAGCGGAAGAGCTTCTCGTCAAAAGAAAGAAGGCAGCTTACATAAGTTGGAGGAAGCAAGGGTCTTGCTCAGCTCTAGAAGATTACAGACAGGTGAGTAAGGAGCTCAAAAATGGTCTGAGGAGAGCCAGGAGGGGGCACGAAAAAGGCTTGGCAGGAAGGATTAGGAGAATTCAAAGGCATTTTACACGTATGTAAGGAATAAGAGAATGATCAAAGAAAGAGCAGGGCCGATCAGGGATAGCAGAGGAAACTTGTGTATAGAGTCTGAGGAGGTAGGGGAAGCCCTAAATGAGAAAAGGACCTGGTAGTGAATGAAACCATTGAGGAGCAGGTAAGCATGCTGGAACGGATAGAGATTGAGGAAGCTGATGTGCTGAAAATTTTGACAAACATTAAGATTGACAAGTTGCCAGGGCCAGACAGATTTGTCCTCGGCTGCTTTCGTAAGTGAGAAATGTGATTGCTTCGCCGCTTGCGAAGATCTTTGCATCCTCGCTCTCCACTGGAGTCATACCTGAGGACTGGAGGGAGGCAAATGTAATTCCTCTCTTCAAGAAAGGAAATAGGGAAATCCCGGCAATTAAAGACCAGTCAGTCTCACGTCTGTCATCTGCAAGGTGTTAGAAAGGATTCTGAGGGATAGGATTTATGACCATCTGGAAGAGCATGGCTCGATTAAATGCAGTCAGCACGGTTTTGTGAGGGGCAGGTCATGCCTCACAAATCTTATTGAGTTCTTTGAGGATATTACTAGACAAGTTGATGAGGGTCAAGCGGTAGATGTGGTGTATATGGACTTCAGCGAGGCATTTGATAAGGTTCCCCATGGTAGGCTCATTCAGAAGGTCAGGAGGAATGGGATACAGGGAAATTTAGCTGTCTGGATACAGAATTGGCTGGTCGACAGAAGACAGCGAGTGGTAGTGGAAGGCAAGTATTCTGCCTGGAAGTCAGTGGTGAGTAGTGTTCCGCAGGGCTCTGTTCTTAGGCCTCTACTCTTTGTAATTTTTATTAATGACTTGGATGAGGAAATTGAAGGATGGGTTAGCAAGTTTGCAGACGACACAAAGGTTGGAGGTGTCATTGACAGTATAGAGGGCTGTTGTAGGCTGCAGCGTGACATTGACAGGATGCAAAGATGGGCTGAGAGGTGGCAGATGGAGTTCAACCTGGATAAATGCGAAGTGATGTATTTTGGAAGGTCGAACTTGAAAGTTGAGTACAGGATTAAAGACAGGGTTCTTGGCAGTGTGGATGAACAGCAGGATCTTGGTGTGCAGGTACATAGATCCCTTAAAATGGCCGTGGACAGGGTTGTTAAGAAAGCATATGGTGTTTTGGCTTTCATTAACAGGGGGATTGAATTTAATAGCTGTGAGATCTTGTTGCAGCTCTATAAAACTTTGGTTAGACCGCACTTGGAATACTGTGTCCAGTTCTGGTTGCCCTATTATAGGAAAGATGTGGATGCTTTGGAGAGGGTTCAGAGGAGGTTTACCAGGATGCTGCCTGGAATGGAGGGCTTATCTTACGAAGAGAGGTTGACTGAGCTCGGACTTTTTTCATTGGAAAAAAAAGGAAGAGAGGGGACCTAATTGAGGTGTACAAGATAATGAGAGGCATAGATAGAGTTGATAGCCAGAGACTTTTTCCCAGGGCAGAAATTGTTAACACGAGGGGTCATAGTTTTAAACTGTTTGGCGGAAAGTATAGAGGGGATGTCAGAGGCGGGTTCTTTACACAGAGAGTGGTGAGAGCATAGAATGAGTTGCCAGCAGCAGTTGTGGAAGCGAGGTCATTGGGGATATTTAAGAGACTGCTGGACATGCATATGGTCACAGAAATTTGAGGGTTTGTACATTAGGTTTACCTTACATGAGGATCAATGGTCGGCACAACATCGTGGGCTGAAGGGCCTGTTCTGTGCTGTACTGTTCTATGTTCTATTTCTAGAATATGGCCCTGAGTATAAATGTATGTCGCTTGTAAGAAGCATAAATGGTACCTGTTTTGTGCTGCATTGAGTAATTTGTTATTTGCGTAGCTAATAGCAAATGTTGCATAATTGCAGAATTGGTCTGTTGGTTGACAGTTTTTGTTATTTGCATACATGGGATACTTGAATACAACCTGTACTCTACTTATTACGATCAGCCCAAGGAACATGCTTTTTGATTTGATCAAGCAATTGTTGGGCCTACAACATTTCACCAGCATGGAGATCCACAGACAAGGTCGCTCAATTATGTGGTTGACAGACAACACTATCCAGTTCGTGTAAAATACTCCCATCATCATTGCATTACTAGCAGCATGAAATGGCCATTGATGAGCAAAGTTCTGTCATTGAACATGCCTAAAAAAAAGCACAGATTAAAAAAAAAACAAGTGAGTGGAGTTGTCCAAAGCTGGAATGAAGGTCAGAAAACTACAGAGAAGGAATGTTTTCTGTCAGTACATGATCTATGTAATTGACATCAGTCATCTTCAATTGCTTTAGTTTCAGGTTCATCTGCTACCTCTGGCAGTCTCAATAGATTCTGATTGCATTCGGATGTTGGCTACTGTACTGATCTCATCTTTTATTTACAGAGCAGTTCCACATCCTTTCCCACTCTTCCTGACCTGATGAAATGTGAATTATACTGAATATCCTGGTCCTAAGCATGGTTACTTTGCAACCA
The DNA here is from genome assembly GCF_004010195.1 of Chiloscyllium plagiosum. Lineage (NCBI taxonomy): Eukaryota > Metazoa > Chordata > Chondrichthyes > Orectolobiformes > Hemiscylliidae > Chiloscyllium > Chiloscyllium plagiosum. Next base: position 21,204,803 of record NC_057726.1, on the reverse strand, counting down.
CATCATATCTCACATTCATTGAATAGCAAAGTATCCGTAATAGCTTCCACATCAGGACGATCATTGACTATCTCATGCAGTCTACATTGATACTCTTTTGGAGCAGTGGAAACATCAAAGGGAGGCACAGCTATCTATACCTCAGAAATGGATCCCAGATTATCATCAGAAAACTGCTGCTGTCTCCTAATTACATTTGCTAGCATCTATCCTTTGCAACTTGGGTTATTAACATTTTTGTTTTGCCAAGTTGTGACAAATTACCTTCAGTGGTTGGCATGGGATAGTGTAAACTGTTCAAAACTTTAATGAGATATCTGGAAAGCCAAGAGGATTCAATGCCACCACACTGCTAACCTAGTCTGTAGGAGATTTCATGTCCTTAATATTCTTTCCTTTCAAGCTCCTCTATCCTATCTTTCAGGCTGAATTTGAGAGTAGCTGGCACTGTCTTCAGAACATGTCAAATTGATCCCACTCACTCATCTTCCTCAAGATGAGAAGACATTCAAGTCTTGAGGGGGAAAACAAGCACCTTTAATAATGTTTTTGCATCTGTTCAACAGTTAACATTTTCATGCCTGGCACATATCTGTAAATCTCTTCTGGTACATGAAGGACTACCAGTCTAAGCTGCAGACTTGTTTCAAAGAAAATGAGTGAATTCTATTTATTATCTACAGTCAGGAACTACTAATTTGATTTCTTCCCATTTCATTGGACTCTCAGATTAGTTTGTCTTCTTGGGATAAGACCCCGGCTACACCCTCAATGACTTCATTGCTTTAAGCTACTTCACACAGATCTGCAAAGTACATGATGGGCCACATGGCACGAGTGTCTATTTAGCACTTCACAATCAATTGATATTCTCCTTGTGAAATCACCATTTTAACAGTCACAAGTATTTTATTATCAGAGACTGGATGGTGACCATCTGCTTTATGATGTTGAATGGTTTGTCAAGATCATTGCCTGACATTTCTCCAGTACCTATCTTTGCCTTTTTTTCCAAGAAAACATTTGCATACAAAATGTTTCAGCTTCTCTGGCAGTTGTGGCTCTTGCTTTTCCCACACCGGGCCTAGTTCCTTTATTTTCGCCTGATGCCCTTCACAATATTTGTATCATCTTTTCTGGCTAAGATCTTCTTGCTGACTGTTCTGGAAGAATTTCTGTTATGATAGTCTAAGGCCTGTACTACCTCTCAGCTTAGTGTCAGTTCTCCTGTTAATACCCTCTAGCTGATGACTGACAACCTCAGAGTTTTTGCCTATGTTGGTAACTTTCTCTTTTAACAGCAGACATGCTGACATGCCAGGATCCCTCATTCCTAAGACAATCCTATCTTAATAAAATAATTTTTTAGTTGCCTAAATTCACAAGATTCACTTGGTGCAGTCATATAATGATCAGTATTTTTCCTCTTTTCCTGAAATCTAACGTTTCAAAATGCAGTTCATGCATATCATGAGAAGAAGTTTCAATATGGGTCTTTAAGGCCATAACATTTTCTCCAGTCTGAATTTGTTGCTTTTCATTGATGTTTTGCTGAATTTGCTGAATAGCAGTGGAGAAGGTAAATCAGTGTTGAATAATTATAATTTATACGGAGTGGCAATGTGAAAGGAGAAGGAATGGGAGAAAGGCTGTCATCTGGAGGCCATATCAATTGAGGTTTTTCAAGGAGAAGTTGTGCTACCTTGATATTCATGAGGATTAATGACTGAGATATCTTTGTTTCACAAAAGACAACAAACTGACAATTATTGTAACCATGACTTGGGAGCAAGAAGGCACTCTTTTTCTGACACTGATTATTAGGTTTACTGCTCTCTTCTGCTCAGGTTTAGCTCTGTGGTTATGTCATAAAGTTGCTATTGAGACAGCAAGACATTCTGAATCTTGTACTAAACCATCTTTCACCTCTAGCAGAGCAGGGACGAGAAAATTCAAAGCCACTCTGACTCGCCCAACAGTAGAAAGTTGCAGAGTTGAAGCTCTTGTTATTACTTGCAATTGTTACAGTCATTGACTCACTTATAGATTTCAAAGCATTTTTGACACCATGTGCTAACTTTCGTGGCTTCTGTCTTTGTGGTTTGATATGGACAGCCACTGCGTCAGAGGTCACATTGGCAATGGTAAGTCGTAATATACAATACATTTATCCAAAAACTGTGTTAAATAAATGCACTGGGTGTAGTTGACTCTAAGTTTGGAGAGACTTATTTTAAATGATGCATGTTTCATTCATAAATTTGCTGAGTAGCAGTGGAGAAGGTAAATCAGTGTTGATTAATTATAATTTATACTGAGTGGCAATATGAAAGGAGAAGGAATGGGAGAAAGGCTCTCATCTGGAAGCCATATCAATTGAGATTTTTCAAGGAGAAGTTGTGCTACCTTGATATTAATGAGGAGCAATGACTGAGATATCTTTGTTTCACAAAAGACAACAAAACTGACAAATATTGTAACCGCGACTTCAACTGTTCCATTTCTCATCAACTTACCCTGGCCAGATGCATTTGATCCATTTGGTTGGTTTTGCCGAATGAAAATGGATGTGTTCTTAAATAAAATTGATTTTCAATGAGTGCAACTAAACACATTGGGTTCAATTTTCCCCTCCCTGGAGCATGTGGGGAAGGTGGTGAAAAGGGCAAATAATTGGGTGGGCTGGCCCCGGAGAGAGCTGCACTCCCCCTTCTCACCATCTCAAACATTAAACAGTAGGCAAGAACATATATTGTGGGCCTTCTGAGTGCCAGCAATTAAGGCTCTTAAGGTATCGATTAAAGGTTACTTAGGGGCCTCAACTTACCACTGACCCAATAAGCTGTTTTCTCCAATAGGCAAGTGAAGTGGCAAGGTTCCTGACTGGGAAGGCAAGTTGACTTTCTTGCCAAGTGGACGGGAAGCGTCTGATTCCCAAACCTGGGTCTAAGCTGAGATTGAAATGGGAGGCAAAGAGGAAGTTGCTTGAAGTCAAACTCCCATGACATCACTTTGCCTTTGACTTTTGGGCGGCATGGTGGCTCAGTGGTTAGCACTGCTGCCTCACACTGCCAAGGACCTGGGTTCAGTTCCAGCCATGGGCGACTCTCTGTGTGGAGTTTGCACATTCTTCCCAAGTCTGTGTGGGTTTCCTCCGGGTGCTCCGGTTTCCCCCCAAAGTCCAAAGATGTGCAGGTAAGATGAATTGGCTAATGTTCAGAGATGTGTAGGTCAGGTGCATTCATCAGGGTTAAATATAGGGTAGGATGAATGGGTCTGGATGTGATATTCTTCAGAGGGTTGGTACAGACTTGTTGGGCCGAAGAGCCTGTTTCCACACTGTAGGGACTCCATGGTTCCCACGTCATCCTCTCTGTGCAATTCCAGCTCCAAATATCCAAAGTTTCAACATTGGATCCCCAGAAGTCCAGCCTTCCAGTGACAATTTCTAGGATCGACAAGCTGCTTCCTTTTGACAGTTTCTGATGAGGTAGAACTTGAGGATATTAAGCTGCATACAATTCACCGAGAATTTCATCAGTCAGCTCTTAATGAAAGTGATGCGAGCTTGATGCAGCAAGGTTTCTCATTGGGATGGGCAGAGAGTCAGGTGCCACTGACCATGCCAAGCCCCATACGTAGGCTGTGAAAGAAAACTCGTGACCACTGTGCTGTGTGCAGATCATATGTGGATGCTGGATCTGTGGAACAAATCCAGCTTGTACCTCAATAAACACCAATGTGACTCACGAGGTGAATACGTTTTAAGCAATTGCACTTCAGCTCACATGAAAGTGCCATTTCTGTTTGGTGATTCTCCCCTTCATCAATAGGTCAATTGAATGTTAATACTTCTCTGAGCCAGAAAGCCAATTTCAGTCCCAGCTGTCCCACAGTTATGATAATAATATCTCAGAACAGCTTGATTTGAAAAGATCAATATTGGACTGAGATTTATTCTGTAAACCATGGAGAACAACAACTTGCTTAACATTTATGTTTCACTTATAAAGCTCTTTCATACCGTAAGAAAGATGTCCCAAGGCAATTCATTGCAATACAAACAAAATTCATGTAATTAAATTGAGTAGACAACAATATCTTGAAGAGTGAGAGCGGCAGAATGGTCATGTTGCTGGACTTGTAATCTAGGAACCTGGGCTAGTGCTCGAGGACATGAGTTCAAATCCCACTGTGGTGGAATTCAGGTTCAATTAATAAATTTGGAGTAGTATGAGAGTCCATGGCTGTCATTAAAGCATGCCTTGATCGTTAATGTCCTTTAGGTTAGGAAATCTGCTGCCTTTATCTGGTCTGGCTGACAAGTGACTCCAGAACCAGCAAAATATGATTGTTTCTTAATTGTCTTCTGAAATGGCTGAAGACCACGTGGTTTAAGGGAAATTGGGGAAGCGTGCCAGCAGCACCCGCACTCCATGAGAAAATAAATATAATAACAGTATTTTCACACAAATTGAAACAGTGCCCTTGTCACACAATAAAAGGTATATTCTCTATCACTAATCAGAGATAGTCCAAAGACAAAGGAGTATTAGCAACAATGAGCTACCTCAAAGATCCCTTATCCAGTAACACATAGGAGAGTGGCAAATAATATAAGGTCGCAGGAACGATCATCTAATAAATTACGATAACAGACCTGAGAATCTGTTGTCAGTTTAAAGCTTGGCTGTTTGATCTTTGTGAGAGAGACTTGGGGTGGTTGAAAATTAATATGTTGCCCAACCAACAGTAAAAGGCCACATTTGACACCTATTATTCTGCAGTCCAATGATTAGGATGTGACACTTGCCCTTTTTTTTCAGAAAAAAAATCAAAACTTAAATAATCTCAATTGACTTTGACCTGTCAGGCCAAAATGTGCATTCCAGTAAAAACAGCCAGCAGAAACCAACATTAGTTCTGTGAGTGCTGTGGCCAGCGTTAAAGATAACGATTGATGAACTGGCACAAAAAGAAAGGCTTAATTGTTAAAGTGTCAAAGATGCTTAGGAATTTTTAATGAAATATTGGAATGGTGGTGCGGAGACATTATGCATAAGGTAAAGACAGATGGTAGTGGGAAATACAGTCCCAACTGGTGTTAAAATATCCTTCCTTCCAGTACATTGAATACTGCAGTACCATCGAAATCAGTATTGATATGAGAGCTGCTTCTGCAGTAATATGGTTTGTTGTAGTACTGGCTTTGATCCTGTGATTCTGTGCACTTGATGAACAGCTTGAATTTTAAATAAAAATAGAAACTGTTGAAGATATGCTGACAAATTTTGTCTGTATCTGTAATGAGGAAAGTAAACAGGATTATGGGTTGGACTTTGACTTTGCATGATCATGTAAAAGGGCTGAAAAACGATTGACTGCTCATTTTGCATCGCAATCAATATCAATGGAATAAAGATCAGGAAAGGTGAAAAACAGATTATTGATTCAGCGTTATCCATCAAAATCTACATCAGTGTTGCCCATTTGACAACTTCCATTGGAATTGGTGGAGGAGAATGATTGAAAGGAATGAAAACAGAAATTGCTGGGAATTCTCAAAGGGTCTGGCAGCATCTGTGGGAACAGAAAGTAGATTTTGAGTCCAATGACCCTTCTCCAGAACTTTGTTTTTGTTTCTGATTTCCAACATTGTTAGATCGTTGGTTTTTGTGATCAAATGAAATGTGGAGCGGACAGCTGTATGTAAAAAAGAGCCAATAGGTCAAATATATTAAATGTCAGCAAAATGAGACAACCAATGGATTGAATAACCTGCAAATGGATTTTGCTGAATGTTGGAAGCTAGTGAAAAATGTTGACTGATATTCCAAGATTATTTTGTTATGGTTAAGTAAAGGAATAAGAATGAGTAAAAGCTTCAATATGAGGAGATCCCTGAAGGAACCCATTTAAATCTGAAAGGTCAACTGACTGATTTTTAGTTCTCTGCAGGTGCTATCTGCCCTGCTGAGTGTTTCCAGAATTCCGTCGGTTTCAGATTTCCAACATCTGCTGCGATTTTTCTTTTTCCAAAATAAATGAGAGAAACACGTGAGGCATAAATGCCAGATCCATCTAAAAGAAAGAAGAGATTTTACTCAAGTCAGTCACACAAACAGCACAAGAAAAAGACGATGCTCAACAGGTCAGACAACATTCCCAAGAAAACATTATAGCTGATATTTCAGTTATAAAACATTTCCTTCAAGCACTATTTTCAGATGAGAAGTCTCTGAAATGCCCTGGAGAAGAAAGGGATATTGTTTCTGCTGTTTGGTTTAACTTAGTGAGAATAGTGCAGAGAGATCAGTGGCAGAAATTGTGGAGTGGGGAATTGTTTCTTATGTCAATCAGGACATTGGAGTTATAATTGCAGTAGACAGAAGACAATATTCTGCAGAGTGATTATATAATTTTGTTCTTTGCCTGAATTTGGAGTTTGATGTTTGTTGGTGTCCAAACACAGGACATTGGTAAGTGTGTGTAAATCACATTGGCAAAGGCAGCTGTTGCAATTGATCTGCTGTTTCTGTGATTGCCTGCTTGACTTTGTAAAGGCAGAAGCTCCAAGGCTTAAAAGGCTGACAATGGAACCAAATGGGAGATTGTCAAATTGAGATAGCTGTGTATCTGGACTTTAGCTTTGGTATCAACAGGAATTGGAATATTCAAGTTCCAGCAAGTACAAACATAATTTTCCATCATAGAACATAAAAAGTAGAGGCTGCATAAGAGTTTTAGTCCCTTTTGAGACTTACGCACCATTTGCAAAGTGATGTTGAATCTTTCACTTCCTGACCTGTCCCCTTTGCTTTTAATTTCTTTAGTATCCAAAAGTCATAACTCTTCTCAGAACTATATTTTTGGCCCTTTATGAGGAGACCAGACCCTGTGTTGTAGATTCCTTAGACAAGAAACCATTCCCTCAGCATCTATTCTGTTGAATCTCTTTGGCAAGTGGCCCCTCCTTGCCTTGAACTGCCAAATGTCTGAGGGTTCTTGCTCCACATGGAGTGTCCTGAGGGGAGACTTCTGAGAGACTCGAGAGTGGTTCCTCCTCCAGCTGGATGCCTCCTGGCACTGCCCTGTCTCCTTGTGCACCTGGAGTGAGTGCCAGGGTCCTGCCCTAATGACACCATGCATTTGCTCATGAGGACCAATGGCTGGGAAGATGGAGAGCAGGTGTGCGCAGGTATCCAGCAAACCCTGGAAGTGCTGGACGGGCTGTCCATTGACAGCCACCAACTAGTCCATGGAGGCAGCCAAATGGTTGCAGGTTTGAGGCAGCGGGGTCCTGTACTCCCACAGTTTTTGGCCTTTGACGGCCATTGCCTCCTATAAGCTGTCTGCTGCTCCGATGCCTCCGATGAAGTTCCTGATTGTTGACACCTATCCCGCCTGGATCTGAGCAGCTTCCTGGTCTCCGGCAGTCCTCAGGGTGTCAACGGCCTCTGGGGTTCCCACCCCAGACTGTTGCAGAGCTCTCACAGTGAGGTGCTCACCAGACTGTGCTCTCAAACCTTCTAACCCTGATGTTCCCACCAAAGTGTCAGGATCTGATTTGGGGTGGATGGTGTGGGAGGCTGCCTTCCTGTTGCTTTCTCTGAAGAGCCTGACTCCTCTTCCTCAGAGGTGCCCCCTGGTGGAGCAGCCCAATTCTCAGTCAGGGCCGTAACCATCCCCCGGCACCTACAAAACACAAGGGAAAGAAGATGTCATAACCAGGGGTTACAGTGGTGGACGATGAATGACACTGTCAATGGGCTAATATGTGAGTTACAATGGGTAATCATATAGTGAACATGTTAGGTGCATTAGTCAGAGGGAAGTGAGTCTGGGTGGGTTACTTTTCTGGGGGTTGGGCCAAAGGGCCTGTTTCCACACTGTAGGGAACCTAATCTAATCTCTCTTAAGGAGTGGTCTGGGTCTTCCCTTGCATTGGACAAGATTCTCTCCTCAGAATGAGTGAGGGCACTGACGTCAGGCACCCTTCTACCAGCCTGGTTCTTTCCATCCTTTTTTCTATTGGAAGAAAAGGGAAGAGGTTGAGTGAGGAGAAAGTGGTGAAGTGTCCTGGGTGAGTGAGGCCATGTAGGGTTAATGGTATGGGAGGCTTCGGGGGAAATAGGAGCATCGAGGGAGGATATTGCAGGCAATAGTCAGAGTGGATTAGTGGTGCTGGAAGAGCACAGTTCAGGCAGCATCCAAGGAGCTTCGAAATCGACGTTTCGGGCAAAAGCCCTTCATCGAGAATAAAGGCAGTGAGCCTGAAGCGTGGAGAGATAAGCTAGAGGAGAGTGGGAGTGGAGAGAAAGTTGCATAGAGTACAATGGGTGAGTGGGGGAGGGGATGAAGGTGATAGGTCAGGGAGGAGAGGGTGAAGTGGATAGGTGGAAAAGGGGATAGGCAGGTCGGACAAGTCCGAACAAGGTAAAAACAATGACTGCAGATGCTGGAAACCAGATTCTGGATCAGTGGTGCTGGAAGAGCACAGCAATTCAGGCAGCATCCGAGGACAGGCAAAATCGACGTTTCGGGCAAAAGCCCTTCATCAGGAATAAAGGCAGAGAGCCTGAAGC
>NC_057726.1:21154298-21195790 GCF_004010195.1 Chiloscyllium plagiosum | reverse complement strand
GGGGTGGGGGGGGAAATATATCCCTGGTGGTGGGGTCTGTTTGGAGGTGGCGGAAATGTCGGCGGATGATTTTGTTTATGCGGAGGTTTGTAGGGTGGAAGGTGAGCACCAGGGGGGTTCTGTCCTTGTTGCGGTTGGAGGGGTTGGGTCTGAGGGCGGAGGTGCGGGATGTGGACGAGATGTGTTGGAGGGCATCTTTAACCACGTGGGAGGGGAAATTGCGGTCTCTAAAGAAGGTGGCCATCTGGTGTGTTCTATGGTGGAACCGCTCCTGGGAGCAGATACGGCGGAGGCGGGGGAATTGGGAATACGGGATGGCATTTTTGCAAGAGGTAGGGTGGGAAGAGGTGTAATCCAGGTAGCTGTGGGAGTCGGTGGGTTTGTAGAAAATGTCAGGGTCAAGTCGGTCATCACTGATGGAGATGGAGAGGTCCAGGAAGGGGAGGGAGGTGTCAGAGATGGTCCAGGTAAATTTAAGGTCAGGGTGGAATGTGTTGGCGAAGTTGATGAACTCCTCAACCTCCTCGCGGGAGCACGAGATGGCGCCAATGCAGTCATCAATGTAGCGGAGGAAGAGGTGGGGAGTGCCGGTGTAATTACGGAAGATCAACTGCTCTACGTAGCCAACAAAAGACATCGGGAGCGTCAGAGTGGCAGAGTGTGAGTTGTAGCAGAGAGAGAGAGAGTGAGCGTGCTGCAGATGGAAGAAGCAAGTGACACTTACCCTGGTAGACCAGAGAAGTCATTGACATCTTGCAGCATTGCTGGCTGTTCCATAGAAGAATTATAGAATTCCTACAGCATGGAAGCAGTCATTCAGCCCATCGAGCTCACACCAACCCTCTGAAGAGCATCCCACCCAGACCCACCCCCCTCATCCCTGTAAACCTATATTTCCCATGGCCAATCCACCTGACCTGCACATCTTTGGACTGTGGGAAGAAACCAGAGCACCTGGAGGAAACCCACACAGACACGGGGAGAATGTGCAAACTCCACTCAGATAGTCGCCCGAGACTGGAATTGAACCGGGTCTCTGGTGCTGTGAGGCAGTAGTGCTTACCACTGAGCCACTGTGCTGCCCAGTTTCTCTGGACGGGAGAGAGCACACTAACCCCAGTGGGGACCCCAGATCAGCCTGCGAGGGTCTGTTACCCTGAACTCCTCTGCTGGTCTACTGTGAAGAGGAAGATTCCTCTTTGGACTGCCCCATCAACCAAACGTCCAGGTCCCAACTGGCGAATCATGGCTCCATTTTCCTCCTTCTCAGACAGCTTCATAAATATTTCCTTTGAGGAGCAGGACAGGTTCAGAAATGCCAATACTAATTGAGGTGCACAGCAGAAATTTAAACATTGTGTAGATGCCAGTGTTGCTGGTCTTTTGTCTTAAATCCAGTGAGTGTCAATTTATTCCAAGACCAGTGAATGGTATGGTGGGGCAGGTAGTTCATGAAATGTGTTTAGTAAGAGATTTCAAAGAGAATTGCAAAGAGAAAACCTGAATTGAACTGAACAATTAGCCAAAACAAAATGCAATCCCATTCTCTGCCCATGGGCTTGTCTTGTTTGTGTCTTGTTTACCTTGCTCTCAGTCAAGATAATACATTTCATCTGTCTGGGAGAAGGTGGGGGCAGGGGAAATGAAGAAACTGGTGAAATCTACATTGATCCTGTGTGGTTGGAAAATCCCAAGGCAGCAGATGGAAGGTTCTTCCTTCAAACGTCGGTTGGCTAGAATTTGGTGGTGGCGAAGGTCCAGGACTTGCATGTCCTTGGCAGAATGAGAGGGTGAGTTAAAGTTTTCAGCCATAGGGTGGTGAGATTGTTTAGTGCATGTGTCCCAGAGGTGTTCTCCAAAACATGCCACAAGTTGGTGTCCTGTCTCCTCAATATAGAGGAGACCGCATTGAGGGCAATTGACACAGTATATGATGTGTGTGGAAGTACAGGTAAAGTTCTGTCGAATGTGGAAGGATCATTTGCAGTCTTTTTCAGTGGTGAGTATGGAGGTGTGAGCGCAGGTTTTGCACTTCTTGCAGTGGCAAGGGGAGGTGCCAGGAGTGAAGGGTGGGTTGATGTGGGCCGTGGAACTAACCAGGGAGTCATGGAGGGAATGGTCGCTGCGGAACACAGATAGGGGTGGGGTGGGAAATATATTCCTGGTGGTGGGGTCTGTTTGTAAGTGGCGGAAATGGCGGAGGATAATGCATTGTGTCTGGAGGTTGGTGGGGTGGAAGGTGAGGACCAGGGGGTTTCTGGAAAGTGGAGGAGATGCGCTAGAGGGCATCATCGACCATGGGGGAGGGTAAATTGTGGTCCTTGAAGAAAAAGGCCATCTGGGATGCTCTGTAGTGGAATTGGTCCTCCTGGGAGCAGATGCAGCGAAGGTGGTGGAATTGTGAGTAAGGGATAGCATTTTTACAGGAAAGTGTTTGGGAGAAGGTGTGGTCCAGGTAGCCATGGGAGTCAGTGGGTTTGAAAAAATGTCCATGTTGAGGCTGTCACCAGAACTAGAAATGGAAAGGTCCAGGAAAGGGAGGGAAGTGTCCAAGATGGTCCAGGTGAATTTGAGGTCAGGGTGGAAAGTGTTGGTGAGGTTGATGAACTGTTGACCTCTTGTGGGAGCATGGGGTGGCGCCGATACAGTCATTGATGTAGCAGAGGAAAATGCAGGGAGTGATGCCGGTGAAGCTGCAGAAGATGGACTGTTCCACGTACCCAACAAAGAAGCAGGCATAGCTGGGGCCCATGTGGGTGCCAATTACTACTTCTTTTGACTGGAGGAAGTGAGAGGATTTGAAGAAGAAATCGTTGAGGGTGAGGACCAGTTCAGCCAATCAGATGAGTGTGTCAGTGGAAGAGAACTGGTTGGGTTAGTAGGAGAAAAAGAAACAGAGGGCTTGGAGGCCTTTACCTTGGCTGATGGATGTGTACACGGACTGGATGTCCATGGTGAAGATGAGGTGATGGGGGCTAGGGAAATCAAAGTCATGGTGGAGGTGGATGGCATGGGTGGTATACCGAACATATGTGGTGAATTCTTGGACCAAGGGGTTAGAACGGTGTCAAGGTATGCAGAGATAAGTTTCAGTGGGGCAAGAGCAGAAGCACCCTCAACAATTTCTCATTCGAATCCTCCCTCCAGACAAAAGAAGTAGCCATTGGCACCCACATGGGCTCCAGCTATGCCTGCCTCTTTGTCGGGTATGTGGAACAGTCCATCTTCTGCAGCTTCACCAGCACCACTCCCCGCCTTTTCCTCTGCTACATCTATGACTGTATCAGTGCCACCTCATGCTCCCAGGAGGAGGTTGAACAATTCATCAACTTCACCAAGATGATGGGTCAACTGGGGTAGTCAGGTTTGTGAATTTTAGGTAGGAAGTAGAACCAGGTGGTGCAGAGTTCTTGGTCTTTGAGGTTGGAGGCTGTGGATGGGAGATCCCCTGAGGTGATGAGGTTGTGGATGGTCTGGAAGATGATGGTTTGGTGATGGACGACGAGGCCATGGTCGTGGGGGCATTAGGAGGTGTCTGTGAGTTTGGCGCCTGGCTTCAGCAGTGTAGAGGTCGGTGCGCCAAACTACCAGGAAAATTGACATTTTGGGCAAAAGCCCTTCATCAGGAATGAGGCTGGGAGCTACCTCCCCCTTCCCCCTCCCCAGTCCCACCCCCCTCCCATTTAACTCAGCCCCCTTGGGCCTCATTCCTAATGAAGATCCTATGCTCAAAACGTTGACTCTCCTGCTCCTCAGATGCTGCCCGACTGCTGTGCTTTTCCAGCACCACACATCTCTGATCTCCAGCATCACTTTCTCACAGTTGTGAAACCTTATAAAAATAAGGGATATCCCATTTAAAGTAGAGCTCCCCATCACTAATTGTTCATGAACTGAGCACCTTAATAGGCTGTTTCAGAAAGCAGTTCAGAGCCAACACATTTCTGTGCATGTGGAGTGCTGTATAGGCCAGGCCAGGTAAAGATGGCAGATCTTTGTCCCTAAAGGGCAATAATGAGCCAGGTGGATTTCTCTGACAACAGCTGTTAAAGATCATGGCCACCATTACTAATCTGAGCTTTATATTCCTGATTTATTATTTGAATTCAAATTCTACCTGGTGACATGGTAGGACTTGAACTCATGCCTTACAGCAGTACTATTGCATGAATTTCAAAGAGCTCCATAGATCTTAAGCTTTAACATGATAAAGCGATGCATGCTGAGCTCTTTTTATTTTTATTTTCTTTTATCAGCAATGTTATTTTCATCTGCCTTTTTGGCCTTTCCAAATGTTGACTGCTCTTCTGACAAGAAACATCTGAGTGGGACATGACTGGGAAATATTTAGAGGGATATGGGCCAAATGCAGGCAGTGAAACTAGTTTAGTTTGGGAAACTTGGTCAGCATGGACGGGTTGGATCAAAGGGCCTGCTTCTGTGCTGTATGACTCTGTGACTGCTCCCAGGTAGCTGGCTGACAGAGTTCTATCAAAAGAGTGTAAGCAATTGGCTTGTGTGATTCTTCTATTGTTTCAGATTATAAGGAATTTTGTGCACTTACCAGTGTCAATAACTTGTCTAAACTCAGGGACTAATCAAATGGGCAATCATTGGTTTGGACTTTGCAATCCTGAAACAGGACCAACTCAAGTCGAGGCAGGGAGCAATGGCCATTGAGTGGACAGGTCAGAAATCCTTTCTCTGTTTCTGCCCAGTGCAGTGCTGGGAAGATTGCAAATGGAAAGCAGAGTGCTGAGCCATTTAATGATCCATTTAATGTCATTGTGGATCAGTGAGATGCTGGTCCTTTTTTTTCATTTTCAAAGGTGGCGGGCAGATTATAACGACTGTCGGTTCCACGCCAGCTTTATTGTAGTATCAATCATGGAATTGGAAGTGACTGAAGTAATTAATTATTTATTCCTCCCTTATATCTCATTAATACATGTTGTAGCATAGTTTATACTGGGTGAATCATTACACCATTGTGTTTGAGATAGTTAACTGCCCACCAAACAAGACACTTGCTGGCTTCTTATTTTTACCAGCTGGCAGGCTCTCACATAAGTGATCAGTGTTGTACATGTGGAAAACATTTATTCAACTGATAAGGTCAACTACATTTCAGACCATTGAAAGTGTAGCTGCTATTCAACTGAATGAATACTTTACAATTGCTTGCCTCTGCTTTGACTGGAGATTTGAAGAGTCTGCTTGTTTATTTGGAAATCTTTTAGGCTATTTAGTGGCTTCCAAAAGTTCTTATTGGGCTTGTGAGTTATGTTCACGAGGTGTATAATGTTGAGGGGCATGTGTGAGGAGAATGAGAATATTTAATTTGAACAGAATGTTTCAAGTTCTATTGATTGAGAGTCCTTTCTGATGCAGTTCAACTTTTGCTTCGAATCCGCTGGAAGAACCCACCAATGTTTTTGGGGTATGAAGGTGGGAAAGTCCAATCTGATTGGTTTCGCATCATCCCACTTTTTGTCCTCTTCAAGGCCGTCACCTGCAGTGGAAAATTGAAGCCAAGGTCTATGAAATCCCATAGCAGGAAGATCACAAAGGTGGTATTAGTCACCACCGTGAATAATTCTGCCTGAGAATCAGCTTTCCTTCAGCATTAAATCATACTATCAAAAGAAAAAAAAGACATAAGCCATTAAAGTCATCAAGTCTTTCTTCCCATTCAATGAGATCTGATTTTAGCTTTAGCTTCACTTTTGTGCTTGTTCCCCATAACTCTACCTCCCTTGTAAATCAAAAAATCTGCCTCTTCTTTTGAATATATTTCATGACCCAGGCTCCACTGCGTTCTCTCTGATAGAATTCCAAAGATGACTAATCCTTTGAAAGAAGAAATTCCTCCTCATCTCACCTTAAATGGAAGATTCTTCAATTTTAACATGTTCCCCCACCTAGATTCTCCCACAAGGAGAAAGGCCTTCTTTGCGTCTATTCTTTAAGTCCCTTCAGCATCTTATATGCTTCAATAAACTCTAAAATTATAAGCCTAAACTGCTTAACTGTTCTTCCTAAGACAAACTCTATATCCCAGGCATCAGCCTGATGAATGTTCTCCAATCTGCTTCTAACGCAAGCATGTCCGTTCATAAATAAGGTTTCAAAACTGTACACAGTGCTTCAGCTGTGTTATCACCAATTCCCTGTATATTTGCAGGAAGACTTCCCAACTTTTGTACTCCATCCCCCTTTTGCCCTCCAATTACTTACTGTACCTCAGTATAAACATTTTGTGGATCATGTACAAGGACACCCAAATCTCTTTGTACCACGGCATTTTGAAGTCTGTCTTCATTTAAGAAATACACTGATTATTCCTGCTATAGTGGACAATCTCACGTTTTCTTAATTATACTTCATCGACCAATTTTTATACCTACTCAGTTCACCAATCTATTTCCCTCTACAATCTTTTGTATTCTCCTCACAATTTGCTTTCCTACCTTTTTTTGATTTGGCAGCATCAGTGAATGTGCCTGCTATATATATTTATTCATTTAAACCACTAGTAAATATTCGAGATCCCAATAAGGTGCTTGTTGCAATCTACTAGTTAATCTGCCAACCTGAAAATGATCCATTTCTCTTAACTGTGATTCTTATTCGTCTTTAAGTCCCTGCAAACTAATTATACACCATTCCTCTTTGATCAAAATGCTTGCGACTGAAAAGTAAGCAAATGTCTGCAAGTGTTACGATGGTGAATGTTACTTTGCAATGAAGTTTCTGGTAGAGTCCAGCTTCATTTTTTTACCAATGAGGTCTTGTTATTTTCAATATTAATAATGTGTTCAAGTTGATGTTTTAAAATAACCTCCAACTAGTTAACTATTATCATTGCTTTCTCTAATATTTTCTTTGTTACCTGGTGTGAATCCTTCAAGATAATAGATGCTGCACTTATGTACTGTTAAAGAGATACTGTCCTTACATGATTTCATTGTTGCAATGCACAATATATTGCAGATTACTGCCAAGACATGCATTGGAGGGAATATTGCCATTACATGTTGCAACTAAACAAAGGTTGTTTTTCATCTATAAGTAATCAAAGGATTTCAGTTGTTAACATCGTTGTAAGATATCTGACTTGACACTGGAGTCTAAAGCCTAGCTTCTGTTAATGATCTTCCTCCAAGCCTCTCAATCTTTCTGACTTTGTTCTGTCGCATATAATTTCACTGCATCAGCTTACTCCGAGTGTATATCATCTCTCCCACACTCCCGTTCTTTTTAATCAATCTGTTTTTCTGTCTCTGCTTGATTTTTCCTGAGAATGGATGTGAGTACCTTCCTGAACACTAAGCAAAGACGATATCACATTACCAAAACAAAACTAGATGGTGATGAATGTAAAATAAAGCAAATTGGAAGCATAATAAAGCCAGAAATATATGCCTCAATAGATTACAGTATCAGTTTATTAATGTTTTGTTTTGTTCAACAGGACTGTTATCAGTAATTTATATGCAAGCAAGGGACTTTATTTATTTTGTTTGGTTATTATCCCACACATGGGTTCTAACATGAAAAATATTGTTACATATTGGTACTTAGTGAGGAAAAAGTTTGCAACTGTAAGCAGTTTCTCCATACTTCTTTCTTACTGCTTCCCAGTGTCTCTTTCCAACATTAACTCTTGTCAAAGGGCTGAATCTTACATTCTTTTGGCTAAGTGTGAAATGCAACGAGTGCTTTGAAGGGATTTCCACCATGAGGGCCAATGTACTTTTTCAATATATCTTAGCACGTATGTCTCATCAACTGTCTACCTGTCCCCCCCGGCATCCCTAATGTTTGATTCCAGACCCATCCTAGCAGACATCGTTCACAGAACAACTCGCCACTCTGATATCCCAGAATTTACTAGTATCCTTTGCAGCCAATCCATCTTTTAAAAGTCTGTTGAGCGTCCTGACAAGCACAATCGGTCTGAAGTTATACTGCACAATTCCTGACATGTGTCCCAGTCATGGCAGACAGAGGAAATCAGTTTTTCAGGCACAAACCTATTTCCACTGATTGTTTTACTGACCGTGTAAGGCACCAAGGTGTGTGCGTGGCTGTAACTTGCAAAATCAGATGTCAGTGTCACAATTAGAGTGCTGATGCTGATCACCTTGCATGGACCATCAGGGCAGTTGCACACACATGTAGTCATGTGGCTTAAAGGAAATGCTGTTGACAGTCCAACACACCTCATTAATATTCACCTTAATCTTACCAAATGCACCAATCAAGCAAGACCTGACATTGAGAATCCTAGACATGGAAACCAGAGCAATTGCCTGGTGAATTCAGCTTGCTGCTTGTTCTGAACAACCTACATCTGGACTATGGCAGTTTGAGCTCATAGAAGCACTCAGAGCCATTAGATACAACTAAGAGTTAGAGCTTGGGCTCTGCAGAAAGCCTATGAGCTATTGATGGTTCAGTGCAGCTGAGAATGGGGGATGTGGTGAAGGAAACCCACAAGCAGTATTTGCTTGGTGAAGCTGAGAAATAATGGAGCTCAGAGAAACCCTTGTCAAGTTAGTGATGCAAGTGGTCTGGAAAACAGCTGGAATAAGATGTGTGAGTAGATATTGGAGTGAGTGCAGCCTTGGGAATCCATGAAATGTAGTCCCAAGGAAAGAGATTGAATCAATAAGATGTGAGCAATCATTGAGATAGTCTGTGTGAAAACAGAACTTTTAAGGGAGTTCCAAAGCTTGGTCATCAAAGATGAAGAATTGGAATGTCTTGGAAAGGAGCCAAAGTTTTAATAAGATTTAGTGTGGCGGCACGGTGGTTAGCACTGCTGCCTCACAGCGCCAGAGACCCGGGTTCAATTCCCGACTCAGGCGACTGACTGTGTGGAGTTTGCATATTCTCCCTGTATCTGGGTTTCCTCAGGGTGCTCCGGTTTCCTCCCACAGTCCAAAAATGTGCAATTTAGAATTGGCCATGCTAAATTGCCCGTATGTGTTAGGTGAAGGGGTAAATGTAGGGGAATGGGTCTGGGTGGGTGGTGCTTCGGCAGGTTGGTGTGGAATTGTTGGGTTTCCACACTAGTGAGCCACGGTATCATTCACTTCTGGACATTGGTGAGAAATATGTGGGATCTTTCTTGACTGCATTTGCTACTTGATGTGCTTTGTGAAATGTCTGACCACATTTGTGAATATTTACCTCATGATAATTCTGGATGTTGGAGTAGAGGTTGTATCTAATTTGTACTTCTCTAACATTGTAGAGTAACCTTAGTTTGTTGGTTGAGAACAGTGGAGACTTATAGCTGTATCTCTTTCATAAGTATCTGTGCTTTCAAACTTTGTCTACTGTAAACACTGTTTTATCATGGTTTGTAACATACATTTGCTTCTACTGTTTGAGATCGCAACGGAGAGTGTATTGTATGTCAGAAAATTCTTGGAACTTTAAGTGCACTTAGAAAGGCCTGAAGAATAATGGAGGGAGAGTCATGGACAACATACCTGCAATTTCCTGCTGTGCATGGATGGTCACGACATTGTGCTAGAATCCAATTTTGTTGAATTTCTGGCCAGCACTTTCTAAATAATTAAACTCACTGCTATGTCAGTGAAATGTGATTTTCCCATTGATTTTCCACACTGGCTCTAACGTTTTTTGCAATTTTTATGGAAGTCAAGGTTTTTGTTTTTATGTGATAAGATGCAAACTTGCAATATTTATTTGTTCTCTGATTAGTGCAACATCATTTGCCAAATATTACTTGTAATAGGACATATTTTCTACCCAAGTACCTGGTGCAGTGTTTGCCCCACCTGGACCATTTATCCAAAAGGTGCATGCCTTAATCCTCCAATTTTCTCATTCAACCTCAGCAGCATGGTAACAATGTTGGCTGTGTTTCAGGAGGCCATGACTTCAAATGCAAGCAGGGTATTGTGGCAGTATTTCCAAGGTAAGAGTATGGATACACCCCTGGGGAGTTGTGAATGTTTGCAGTGACTGGAGAGGAGAGAAAGACAACATTTGTGGAGAGTGGCTGTGAGGCACCAGTGTGAGAACGTTATAGGCTGAGGATAAGGGAGTGTCAGCTGTTCAAGTGGTGATCAGAGAGGACTGGAAGGTGTGTTGTCCGACAGACTGTAGCACAAGACAATGCTGGGAAAGTCAGAGTGAGAAGCTTGGCACCTGAAAGTGTTGGGTGACACTACAGTCATGTCTCCCTGCAGTGCTTGGTTATCCAGGTGTGCTATGTCCTAGTTGAAGGGATGGAATTTCTACTTCTGCCATTCTTGGGCATCTCCATGGCCCTCCATTTGTTTGGGGAAGACGCCCCTTTCTTTTCACCCTTGTCAGAGCTCAGCTCTTTTCAGTCCCTCAAATTCTGTAGCAGAATGGCCAGGTAAGAGAGAGTGAGAGGGGCGGGATAGAAAGCTTCCCAGACCTCATCTATATTCCTGTGGCAACCATAGTCATGAAATTCCAAATGCTATTGAGTCACTGTAGCCCATCTTTTAAACAAAAATTCTTCCTTTGACAGAATTTACATGTCATCTTATCACCATTCCCTGGTTAATTGGGGAACAGAGACTTCAGTCAATAATACAGCCTCAGCAAAGTCAACTCCAGTGCTGAGCCATTGGTCCCACCATCTGAGCAACAGCTAATTTTGGAAAATTTCACCCGAGATCTAGACAGGCCTTTAAGTAAAATTTTAAATTTTTAAAGGTGCTAACATTTGGGCAAAATACTAGATCCTCCTCAGATGGATGTAAAGATCCTGTTGGACTATTGAAAGATGGTGATTCACTCAGTATCCTGGATAGCATCTAAGACTTAGTGAACATAAGCAAAATAGATTTCAATGTTCATCTTTTTGCTGTTTGTGGGACCTTGCTGTTTGCAAATTGGCTGCTATGACTGTCTGAAAAATAACAGTGACTACATTACAAATGGAACTCATTTACCATGAAGTACTTCTAGGCATCCTCAATGCACATCCTGTCCTTGTTTCTTGAAATTAATGGAGATATTGCATGCAATTTAGATCACCACACAACCAGAAGGATGTGAATGTTTTGGAGAGGGTGCAGAGAAGGCTTGCCAGGATGTTGTCCAGTCTGGTGGGTTTTTAGTTACGAGGAGAAGTTGGATAAACTCGAATTGTTTTCACTGGAAAGACAAAGGCTGAGGGTTGACCTGATAGAGATCTACAACATTATGAGAGGCATAGACAGGGTGGATAATCAAGGCTTCTTCCCAAGGCAGAAAGATTAACGACAAGAGGATACAGGTTCAGGGCAACAGGGGGAAACTTTCGGGGAGAAGTGCAGGGCAAGATTTTCACCCAGAGTGTGGTGGGTGCCTGGAACACACTGCCAGTGAAGTTGGTGGCAGCAAGCACATTAGCAACGTTTAAGGCATACCTTGTTAGATGCATGGATGGGACATGAACAGAGGGTTAGAAATTGCACATTGGCAATAATTAGCGGTCTAAATAAGGAGTAGGCTTTGTGGGCCAAAGGACCTGTCCTGTGCTTTTTTGTGATGTATTATACTGTATAAAATCAAGGACACTCCTGTGATGAAAATTTAAAATCATTTCATCTCTTTGTAAATTGATTCCTGACAAATAATTCCCTTGGGATGCCTTAGATTCCATTATGTACAATAGAGTACATTCAGTCATTTGCAAGTTGTCTGGCTTGCTTGTGTGTAGTTACTCATCTGATGTTCCTTACCTGACAATAACAAATTATGAATTTTGTTTTTACAACATTTTGTAGGTAAAGCATTAGGATTGTCTGCTATTCCAAGGATTACCTTATTGAAATACATTGACCCAAATGTTGCTGTCAACATAATGGTGAGGCTGATGGCACTTGCTGTTGCTTGTGTCTTTTTCTTCTTTGATGGGAAATGTGTGTCAATGGCAAGGGTAGCACTTCTTGCCTATCCCATCCTGCACTCAAACTGAGTGCTCTGTCAGGCCATTTCAGAGGGCAGTCAAGAGTCAAGCATATTGCTGTGTGTTTGGAGTCACATGTAGGCCAGACCAGATTAAAATGCCAGATTTCCTTACCTCCAGGACATGAATGAACCAGATTACAACCAACGATTGTTTCACAGTCACCATTACAGAGACTACTTTTCAATTCCACATTCATTAACTGAATTTAAATCCCACCAGTTGCCATGCTAGGATTTTAAGCCCATGTGCACCCCATCCCCAACATTAAACTTAGGCATCTAAGTTACTAGTCCAGTGACATTACCATTGTACCTCCTTAATGATTAAGGTATTCTAGGCAACTTGCAAATGCTTGATAAATCTCAAATTTCCAAAAGTTGCACCTATCTGTCCTTCATTTCATGAAAACAGTATTTTGCTACCTTGGTGTTGTAAATATTTTAAACCAATGTTTCATTTTGCATTTTGTGTCGGTTCTTTTATCCATTTTACTAAAGACTGGACCATCATGAGATTACATGCATTAGTCATAAATCTACTCAATGAAAAGTAACCTTCAATGAAGGTAGACCACAAAAACATGAAAAAGTGAAGGATGAGTCCATATAGGCCCTTGACTGTGCTCCAATAAGCTCATCATTGATTCTGTTACCTAAACTGCACTTTTCCTACCCTTGACTCACATTCCTAGGTATCTAATACTCTGGTGATACAGGCCTCAAATATATTCCTAAACTGAACAGTGAACTCTAGGATAGAAATCTGCTTATTAAGAACGAAGAGTTGTCTCCTCATTTATGTTGAAATGGTTTGTGTGGGCAATCCATACAAACAATGAAAGCCATTGCTGCCACGTGAAACCAGAAAGAACAGATTAATTGTGTTACTTAAACAATATTTCCAATGCCTTGACTGCTCTGAGGGAGACCTGCAGTACCTTAGCAGGTGTCTCCAGTAGTTATGGTCTTCTCTTTGCTGCACAGCTTTGCCAGTGTGGGAACCATGTTATTGACAGCAGCTATATACCCATAAGCTGACAAAAATGAAAGCAGGTGCTGATTAATACAGTCCTTTTCAAACAACTGATCAACTCCTCTGACTGTGATACCATTAACTATAATGCCAGTTCCCCATTCATTATAAGGAATGATCAGTCTCAGACTCCTTACTTTCCCTTTGTCATTGTTAATGCAGCATCCTTTTGGCCACAATGCAAAAATAAAAGCCCCAATCAAATAAACTTTCCAAAACAAACTGATAAATCAAACTGTGACATAATGCGTGGAATCAACAACTAATCACCCTTGTGTATTCCTTTAGTGTCTGTCTTTTTCATGCGTTTTCCCGCTCTGGTGTTTGGGTGCAGTGCTACTCCAGTGATGATAATAAGGCTGTTTGAAAGCTGCTGGCTGTCAGTGGGGAAGTCTGCACATGGTATTGAAGGATGAACTTGAACAGTTCTGGCCCTCCGAGGTCTGGCTTCAGAATCAATGTGTGCAGCAGTGTGGGCTGGCAGACTGACAGGCAGCATCAAGGGCACTGGCAGAGTGGAAAGTATGAACAGCTGAATGCTGTCCTCCTGGGTGAGGGCGGTAACATTTGTGTTCCACGAAGCCACTGGCACATCCCGAGGGCAGCATCTCAGCAATCTTAGCAATCCATTCTTGGGACGATTGCAGAAATTCTGTGAGGCTCTGAAAAGCTCGTTTGAAAACCGACGTCTGCAGCCATGATAGAAGCAGTCTGGACTTGTACAGCAGCAAAATGACCTTGCGTGGCTTCAGTCTGATGCTCCACTGCAGGACTCAGATGTTTGATAGCAATGTGAGTTGAGGTATCAGCTATCACATACCATTCATGGTTGGTTCCTTCCTGGAATTGGCCACCACTTCCACGTTAGAATGGATGGGTTCCAAATTCTGTGCAAAGCCCTGTGAAAAGTTGGTGCCAGGCTCCATCGTGTGTCCTGATGTTACAGAAAGGGCTTTGGCCAAATCTCCAAATCCCCCCCTACCCCCCCACCCCACCCCCACCCCCCCGCCACGGAGGTCTTCTGTACTCTGAACGATTGAAATCTTTATCTTTGTCCTCTTCAGTAGAGCCTGTCTGGAACATTTGCCTCAAGGGAACCAGCAGTTGTTCTATACCTTGAACCTGCCCTTGCTGCAGAGCACTGATGCCCAGTGTCTCACATGTAGATACCCAGCTTCTAAGCTGCTCTCTATATTGTACAGATGTGACACACTCCTAAATCAGAAATACAACTCCCATTCCTTCCTCCTCTAGAACACCTGAAACATCTAAACACTGGAATATTGAGCTGCCAGTTCTATCCTTCTCTGTAAAGTTCCTGTAAAGGCTACAACATTATAGAGTCATCATAGAGTAACCTGTGAATATATTACTGTTCCTTCACTGTCACTGGATCAAAATCCTGGAATTACCTCCCAAAGGGCATTGTGGGTCAACAGATGGACTGCAGTGATTCAAGAACGCAGCTCACCACCATCTTCTCCAGGAAAACTAAAGATGGGCAATAAATATTTACCCAAATCACACAAAAAAATGCAGTAATTTGCTCTTACGGTGAGTGATTATTAGTAAGATTCAGTTAGATTGGAGATACATAGACTGTTCTCCTTGAAGAAGAGAAGACTGAGAGGATATCTCATTGAAGATTTCAAGATCATGGAAATTCTGGACAGAGTTAACAGAATATGTTCCTACTCTTGATAGGATTAAGAATGAGAGCACATAGATTTAAATTAATTAGTCAAAGAAGTCCAAGTGATATGAGGAAACGATTTCTCACATGGAGTGCAGTTAGAATAGACAATAGACAATAGGTGCAGGAGTAGGCCGTTCTGCCCTTCGAGCCTGCACCACCATTCATTATGATCATGGCTGATCATCCTTAGTCAGTATCCTGTTCCTGCCTTATCTCCATAACCCTTGATTCCACAATCCTTGAGAGCTCTATCCAACTCTTTTTAAATGAATCCAGAGACTGGGCCTCCACTAACCTCTGGGGCAGAGCATTCCACACACCCACCACTCTCTGGGTGAAGATGTTTCTCCTCATCTCTATCCTACATGATCTACTCCGTATATTTAAGCTGTGTCCTCTGGTTGGGCACTCACCCATCAGCAGAAACATGTTTCCTGCCTCCAGAGTGTCCAATCCTTTCATAATCTTATATGTCTCAGTGGGAAGGGAAGACAGAGCGAGTCGTGGATCGAGAGAAAAAGAGAGAGCGCAGAAATGCGGTAGAGGTAGAGGTCGGGGAAGAGAGAAAGAGAGGGAGTGGATGGAGAGAAAGGGAGAGGGAGTGGGTTAGAAGGAAAGACACTGAGAGGGGGTTGAGTAGAGAGTGAGTGGCATGGGGAAGAAAGCGAGAGAGTGAGAGGGGAGGAGAGAGATAGACACTTGGAGGGGAGTAGCGAGAAGAAGTGAGGGGATAGAGAGAGAGTGGGGTTAGAGAGAGTGTGGGGGTGTCGAGAGATCAGCAAATTTGCTAATTTTATTACTAATACCATCTTCTATATCATTAACGTATATTGTAAAAAGCTGCGGTGCCAGTACTGATCCCTGCGGTACCCCACTGGTCACCGCCTGCCATTCCGAAATGGAGCCGTTTATCACTACTCTTTGTTTCCTATCAGCCAACCAACTTTCAATCCAAGTTAGTACTTTGCCCCCAATACCATGCGCCCTAATTTTGCTCACTAACCTCCTATGTGGGACTTTATCAAAAGCTTTCTGAAAGTCCAGGTACACTACATCTACTGGATCACTCTCGTCCATCTTCAGTTACATCCTCAAAAAATTCCAGAAGATTAGTCAAGCATGATTTCCTCTTGATAAATCCATGCTGACTCTGACCTACCCTGTTACTACTATCCAGAATCCAAGCTGACTTTGACCTATCCTGTTACTACTATCCAGAATGTGGAGTACACTGCCTGGAAGTGCGTTAGACAGAATCAGAGGAGGTTTCCAAATAGAAATTAATGTGTAGGTTTATGAAGAGAAGGCAGGGAAATGGTGCAAGGTGAAGTACCTGCTCAGAGAGCTGGAGCAGACAAGATCGGCTGAATGGCATCCTTCTGAACTGTAATATATCTATGATCCTGTGGTGACGAGAGATTTTGAGATATTACTTAAAATAAAGAAGTGACTTACATAGAATGTTTTTTATCATAAGCAGCACAGCAAAGCAGGAACTCTTTAGTTGTTAAGATCACTCTCTGAATGCTGCGTGATTGGAGTTTTGTTTTAGCTGTTCATGTCATACGGGCATCGCTCGCTAGGCCAATATTGTGTAGCCAAACCAGATTGTCCTGGAGAAGGTGGTGCTGAGCTGCCTTCAGGAGTGTCTATATGCTTTGGGATGTAGGTACACAGACAATGCTGTTAAGGAGGGAGTTCCAGGAATTTCACCCAGTGACTGAGAAGCAACAGTGATATAGTCAGGATGCTGTGTGGTTTTGAGGGAAACTTGCAGGTGAAGGTTTCGCCATTTATTTGCTGCACTGATGCTTCAAGATGGTAGAGATTGCAGGTTTGGAAGGTGCTGTTGAAGGAGCCTTGGTGAGTTGGTGTAGTGCATTTTTCTGATGGTGCATACTGCCGCTACAGAGCATTGTGATGGAGGGAGCAACTGCTGAAAGAGGAGGATGAGATGCCAGTCAAGTGGGTTACTTCTTCCTGGACAGTGTCAAGATTCTTTGATGTTGTTGGAGTTGCACTCTTTCTGGCGAGTGAAGAGTATTCTTGGAAATATTCTGGTTTCCATACACTTCTGACTTGTGCCACAAGGCATTCTGTCTTGATCTCAGTGGAGTCAATTTGAGAGAGTTATATCTTTCAAGAATCAGAAGTGAGGCTTGAAAGATCAAGACATGCCCTAAGGGTTAAAGTTTTCATGTAATTCTGATTTTTAAAATCATAATTTATGTTACAGAGACAAAGAGAGAGCACATTACATATGTGTCTTCTACCATGAAACACTGGAAAATTCATTTTTCCTCATATTATGTGATTTGGTTGACAACACTGAGAGATTTAATTACAGTTTAAATTGGCAATGCATTAAACATGTCCGATCTACCAATTTTATGAACCATGTAGTTAGCTGCAGTGGGAATTGTTAGGAAGCCGGAGCAGGAACGTATTCCATTATCACTGTTTTAAAGTACTTGACTGTTTTCTTTTTTCAAAATGCATTTCAGACATCTTAAGTCCATTCTATGGTTTAAATTGACCTTGGAAATTTTGCAAAATATTTCTAGACATGTAGAATAATTCTGTCTTCTGAAGAGAGTAAAGGAAGGAAGACTGTACCATAGCTGATAATACAATTAAATTGCAGGCTAGATAAAATGAACCAAGGTTCAATTAAAGTCTTTTTCAATTATCCACCAGAATGTTCCCAAGATAGAGCTGTGCACAAGATAATACCAAGAATGAAAATGCTTCTTTCTAGAGCAGACACAGGTTCCTTTTTAGTTGAATCAAAACAAGACAGTTAAGAGATGAAATTCTTGAAGGTTGTACTGGGTTTTGATAGGTAACTAGGGAAAGCTGTTTCTACTGGTAGTGAGGTTTGTAACTGAAGTGCCATCACTGTAAATCCTTGTCAATAAGGGAAAGGAAACATGGAGGAAATTTGCATTAGGGTGTAGAGTACTCTACCAGAAGCAGAGCCTTAACACAAAGCTGAATCCATGTTTTCTTTTCAATAGAAAGTGAATAAATAGTTGAGAAAGTAAACATCTAACAGAGTACTGCAAAGGACAGGGAAATGGTACTAATTGAATATCCTATTCAGTGAGCTCATGGGTAATACAATGAATAGCATAATACTGTGCTGTAAAATTCTATGCTTTTATGTGATAAGCAGATTGGCCTTGAAATTGTTCAAGGTTGTACATTATCACAGGCACAATGGATACAAATGCAGTTTCTACCTCTTCTATTTTAAGATATTAACCCATTTAGAACAAACAAGTTTACATTTTTAATGTAGCAACAGAAAAACAATGCAGCAGTTCTATTAAACCCCTGGATACTAATAGTTTGCAAGTGGACTTTTAAGTTCATTGACATTTTTAACAAAAAGTGATTGATTTTGTTTGCTGAATAATCTTTCTATTATTCATAACAGCATCTATTTTAGGCATAAATGCTTTTCAGATATTTAATAGTAAAATATTTTTGTTAATGATAACCGTCATTGAAAAAAGGGAGATTTTAAAAAATCTCCCTTTCCTAGTTTCCAGATTATTTTCAACGAATGGCCAGGTTTTTAAGTAATAATGATATTAAGCCCTCAGTTTTGCCTTCATTGCTCTTTTGAAACCAATGGCAACTTCTGGAGTCCAAACATGTGCAGTTAAACATGAATGTCTAATGTTTAGTGCCAGTGTTTCTCCAATTACTTGCATGGAGCACTCCGAGAGTGCAACTGGTAAAAATCACTGAACTGGAAAACATACCTTTTTATGCTATGAATTTCAGTGTAAAAGCCCTTGCAAATGTTACACCTTTTTGAATGAGAAATTAAATTGAATGTGATTAAACTGGGCTTTTAATAATATACTGAACTAACCTGATGTTGTGTGATTTTTAACTTTTACACCCCAGTCTAACACTGGCACCTCCAAATCCTGAATTTGTAACTTATACTGAGCTACTTCTTTCACACAAAAGTTGACACGCAAATTGTTAAGGGTAAATAGATAGAATGCGAGAGCTGACTGTGTGGCTTGAAGATTGATATGGGATAATTTAATTTAATGAGGCACTAGCAGCTTTTCTGGGGAGCCAATCGATTGGGATTGTCTTGGCTTGGAAGGTTGAATATCAAGGGTCTTTAAACTAAGAGGTTTAAACTAAGAGGTTGGTTGGAAAATTCATGTGATAGGAGGTTTACAAAGTTAAGTGGAAAGGGTAAGACAATATTGCAGTTAGCAATGCTGTGTCCGTAAGAGACACAGTGTGCAATTGAAAGAGTGCACCTGCAATAGGGTCACAGTGGGGAAATATGGTAAAAAGATAGAATCGAAGGCCTTTTTACCTAAGTGCAAAAATCATTAATAACAACATCAGCGGATGAATTATTAGCATAAATATGTGCATTAGGTAGGCATTACAGAACC
The DNA here is from genome assembly GCF_004010195.1 of Chiloscyllium plagiosum. Taxonomy (NCBI): domain Eukaryota; kingdom Metazoa; phylum Chordata; class Chondrichthyes; order Orectolobiformes; family Hemiscylliidae; genus Chiloscyllium; species Chiloscyllium plagiosum. The sequence goes on along the minus strand of NC_057726.1, from coordinate 21,176,658 downwards.
ATGGTTCCAAGGTGACTAAAGCTGGGAATGGAACATAATTGACATGTCAGATAGACAGGAAGAAAAACAAAAGTTTAAGAATAAAAAGTAAGGTTAGTACAGGAGTGAGAAATAGTGTTGACTTGATATATCAGGATATGGAATCAGTTGGATGGAGTTAAGAAATTGTGGGGAGAGAAGTCACTGGTGGGAGTAGTTTATAGGACCCGAATAATAGTAACATTATATAATGGAGTATAGGTCAAGAAATAATTAGAACTGATAAGAGAGGTGCTGCAGTAATAAATTTAAATGTTCTCACAGATTGAGCATGCAGAATTAGTAATCATAGCTTTGAACGTGAGTTCATCGAATGAATTTAGGTTCTAGAAATTGTCCCATGTGGTTTTATGTGTGAAATGACAGGGTTAATTAATGATCTCCGAATACAGTATCTGTTGCTCAATGGTGATCCCAAGAAGGTGAGAAAAACATTCAAAAAATAAAGGCAATTCAAAGATGTTAAAATAGGTTTAGTTAAAGTAGACTGAGAAACAAAGGTTAAAGATTAAGATGATAGATAAGCAAAGACAGACCTTTAAGGAAATATTGCCTAAAACTGTACAAAGATACATTCATTTGTAAGAGAGAACAAGAAGAATCAACCATCTCTGAATAATTAAGGAAATTAAATGTGGAATCAAATTGAAACAAAAGGAATGAAATGTTGTAAAGTTTGGTGGTGGATCAGAGGATTAAAAACAAACTAGAGAAGGGGTAGTGCAGGAGTCTTCTGTGGCTAACCCATTTCAAACAAGTATGCTGTTTTGAAAAATGTGAAGTTAAAAATCACACAACACCAGGTTATAGTCCAACAAGTTTAATTGGAAGCACACAAGCTTTCGGAGCATCGCTCCTTCATCAGGCGACATTCCGAAAGCTAGTGTGCTTCCAATTAAACCTGTTGGACTATAACCTGGTGTTGTGTAATTTTTAACTTTGTATACCCCAGTCCAACACTGGCATCTCCAAATCTTGAAAAATGCGGGGAGTGATGGATTCTCAGGGGAATGCAGCGCAAACAGCCAAGTTTCTGGTATCAAGACTGGCTGTCATGCAATGAGGGGTACGTTGGGTTCCAAGAGATTGATTGTGTGAGGGGACTTTCCAGTCTGAGGCACAGACAGACGTTTCTGTGGCCAGCAGTGAAAAATCAAAATGGTGTATTACCTCCCTGGTTCCAGGATCAAGGATGTCTCAGAGAGGGTGCAGAATACTCTCAAGGGGAAAGGGCCCAGCAGGACGTCCTTCTACAAATTGGAACCAATGACCTAGGAAGGGAAAAGGGTGAGATTCTGAAGGGAGAATATAGAGCTAGGCAGGAATTTAAAAAGGATGTCATCAAGAGTAGTAGTATCTGGATTACTCCTGGTGCTACGAGCTAGTGAGGGTAGGAATAGGGGGATAGAGTAGAAGAATTGAGGAGCTGGTGTTTAGGAGAAGGATTCACATTTTTGGATCATTGGAATCTCTTCAGGGGTAGAAGTGACCTGTACAAGAAGGGCGGATTGCACCTGAATTGCAAGGGGACTAATATACTGAGATTTGCTAGAGCTGCTCAGGAGGATTTAAACTTGTAAGGTCGGGGGCTGGGACCCAGGGAAATAGTGGAGAAAGAGATCAATCTAAGACTGGTACAGATGAGAAAGGAAGTGAGTCAAACAGTCAGGTGGGGACAAAGCAGAGACCAAGATTGGACTGATAAATTAAACTGCATTTATTTCAATGCAAGAGGCCCAACAGGGAAGGCACATGAACTCAGGGCATGGTTAGGAACATGGGACTGGGATATCATAGCAAATACAGAAACATGACTCAGGGATGGACAGGACTGGCAGTTTAATCTTCCAGGATTCAAATGCTTTGGGAAGGACAGAAAGGGAGACAAAAGAGGAGGGGGAGTGGTGTTTTTGATAAGCAATGGTATTAAAGCTGTACTGAGGGAGGATATTCCCAGAAATACATCCAGGAAAGTTATTTGAGTGGAACTGACAAATAAGAAAGAGATGATCACCTTATTGGGATTGTATTATAGAACGAGGTGCAGGAGAATTGACATTTTGGGCATGAGCTCTATTGAAGGCCTTATGCCCGAAACGTTGATTCTCCTGCTCCTCGGATGCTGCCTGACCTGCTGTGCTTTTCTAGCACTACACTCTCAATTCTGATCTCCAGCATCTGCAGTCCTCAATTTCTCCTTGTATTATAGATCCTCTAATAGTCAGCGAGAAATTGAGAATCAAATTTGTAAGGAGATCTCAGTTATCTGAAAGTATTAAAGGGTGGTTATGGTAGGGGATTATTCTGGGACTGCTATAGTGTTAAGGGTTTAGAGGGAGAGGAATTTGTTAAACATGTACAAGAAAATTTTCTGATTCAGTATGCGAATGTAATGACGAGAGAAGGTGCAAACTTTGACCTACTGTTTGGAAATAAGGCAAGGCGTCAGTGTCAGTGGGGGAGCACTTTGGGGCCAGCAACCATAATTCTATTAGTTTTAAAATAGTGATGCAAAAGGATGGACCAGATCTAAAAGTTGTAGTTCTAAATTGGAGAAAGGCCAATTTTGATGGTATTAGGCAAGAATGTTCAAAAGCTGATTGGGGGCAGATGTTCGCAGGTAAAGGGATGGCTGGAAAATGGAAATGAGATAACGAGAATCCAGAGAAAGTATATTCCGCTTTGGGTGAAAGCAAAGGCTGGTAGGTACAGGGAATGTTGAATGACTAAAGAAATTGAGGTTTTAGTGAAGAAAAAGAAGGAAGCATATGTCAAGTATAGACAGGATAGATCAAACAAATCCTTAGAGTATAATGGCAATAGGAATATACTTTCTTAGATTAGATTAGATTCCCTACAGTATGGAAACAGGCCTTTTGGCCCAACAAATCCACACCGACACGCCGAAGCGTAACCCACCCAGACCCATTCCCTTACCCAATATTTACCCTTGACTATGGGCAATTTCGCATGGCCAATTCACCCTACCTGCACATCTTTGGATTATGGGAGGAAACCGGAGCATCCAGAGGAAACCCATGCAGACACAGGTAGAATGTCCAAACGCCACACAGACAGTTGCCCGAAACAGGAATCAAACCCAGGTCTCTGGCATTGTAAGGCAGCAGTGTGCTAACCACTGAGCCACTGTGCAAAAAGGGGACATAAGATAGCTTTGGCAAATAATGTTAAGGAGAATCCAAAGGGTTTTTACAAATATGTTAAGGACAAATGGGTAGCTAGGCAGAGAATACGGCTCCACAACGATCAGCAAGGCGGCCTTTGTGTGGAACCGCAGAAAATGGGAGAGATACTAAATGAGTATTTTGCATCAGTATTTACTGTGGAAAAGGATATGGAAGATATAGACTGTAGGGAAATAGATGGTGACATCTTGCAAAATGTCCATATTACAGAGGAGAAAGTGCTGGATGTCTTGAAATACATAAAAATGGATAAATCCCCTGGAGTTGATCAGGTGTACCCGAGAGCATGGTGGGAAGCTAGGGAAGTGATTTCTGGGCCTTTTGCTGAGATATTTGTATCATCGATAGTCACAGGTGAGAAGCCGGAAGACTGGAGGTTGGCTAACGTGGTGCCACAATTTAATAAAGGTAGTAAGGACAAGCCAGGGAACTATAGACCAGTGAGCCTGATGTCTGTGGTGGGCAAGTTGTTGGAGGGAATCCTGAGGGACAGGGTGTACATGTATTTGGTAAGGCAAGGGCTGATGAGGGATAGTCAACATGGCTTTGTGTGTGGGAAATCATGTCTCACAAACTTGATTGCATTTTTTGAAGAAGTAACAAAGAGGATTGATGAGGGCAGAGCACTGGATGTGATCTATATGGACCAGTCAGGTGTTCAACAAGGTTCCCCATGGAAGACTGATTAGCAAGGTTAGATCTCACGAAGTACAAGGATTCAGAACTGGCTCAAAGGTAGAAGACAGAAGGTGGTGGTGGAGGGTTGTTTTTCAGACTGGAGGCTGGTGACCAATGGAGTACCACAAGGATCGATGCTGGGTCCACTTCCTTTCGTCATTTATATAAATGGTTTGAATGTGAGCATAAGATGTACAGTTAGTAAGTTTGCAGATGACACCAAAATTGGAGGTGTGTAGTGGAGAGCAAAAAAGGTTACCTCGGATTACAGTGGGATCCTGATCAGATGGGCCAGTGGGCTGAGAAGTGGCAGATAGAGTTTAATTTAGATAAATACGAGTTGCTGCATTTTGGGAAAGCAAATCTTAGCACAACTTATACACTTAATAGTAAGGTCCAAGAGAGTGTTGCTGAACAAAGAGACCTTGGAGTGTAGGTTCATAGCTCCTTGAAAGTGGAGTCGCAGGTAAATAGGATAGTGAAGAAGATGTTTGGTCAGAGTATTGAGTACAGGAGTTGAGAGGTCATGTTGCGGCTGTACAGGACATTGGTTAGGCCGCTTTTGGAATATTGCATGCAATTCTGGTCTGCGTCCTATCGGAAAGATGTTGTGAAACTTGAAAGGGTTCAGAAAAGATTTACAAGGATGTTACCAGGGTTGGAGGATTTGAGCTATAGGGAGAGGTTGAGTAGACTAGGGCTGTTTTCTCTTGCTCTTTAGAGGCTGAGGGGTGTCCTTATAGAGGTTTATGAGACTATGAAGGGTACGAATAGGATAAATAGACAAGGTCGTTTCCCTGGGGTAGGGGAGCCCAGAACTAGAGGGCACAGGTTTAGGGTGAGAGGGGAAAGATATAAAGGAGACTTAAGGGGCAACTTTTTCACGCAGTGGGTGGTGCGTGTGTGGAATGGGCTGCCAGTGGAAGTGGTGGAGGCTGGTACAATTGCAACATTTACAGGCATCTGAATGGGTATACGAACAGGAAGGGTTTTGAGGGATGTGCGCCAGGTGCTAACAAATGGGACTAGATTAGATTGGGATACCTGGTCAGCGTGGGCGAGTTGGACCGAAGGGTGTGTTTCAGTGCTGTACATCTCTATGACTCTGTGACTCTATGATTATTAAATAATAGGAGAAAAAATATAATGTGAAAGTAAACTATCAGGCAATACAGTAAAAGTTTCTACAAGTTTATAAATAATGAAAGGAGTCGTGAAAATGAACATTAGTCATTTCAGTGGTGAGAATGGGAAACAAAGACATTTGGCAGAGACATTGAACTTTGTGTCTGTCTTCACAGTAAGACAGACTAAAAGCATCCTAAGTGTAGTAGAAAATCCAGGGGAAAATGAAGGAAGTAACTTAAAACTGTAATTAACATGAGACAATAGCGTTCGGAAGATGAATGAGATATAGGGCTGATAAGTTTCCTGGACCTAATGGCATGTGAAATGGCTCTAAGAAGAAATAGCTGCAGAGATAATAGATACAATTGTTGTGTATTTCCAAAATTCCAAGGATTCTCAAAATTTCTTATCGGACTGGGTAGTCAGGCTTCCAGACTCGACAATTTCTCAACAACTGGCTTGCACGTAACTCGTCTCCAATTTAAAACTCAGGGTTCCATGTCACTACAGTATGCACTTTTTTGCCTTCTCCCTACTTGATACTGGGGCCAGATTGTCTCTCTGCCATTTTAATGGTCACGCTTTGTTTTTACATACAATACTTTCAGATAATATATTGTAGCTGAAAGTGGAGGTTATAACCACTATTCAAAAAACCATGCACCATGAAAAGATTGGTCTCTCACTTGTGCTTCATTTTCACATCTCTTTGAAATAAACTGCGGAAAGTGAGCTCTGTGCCTTGCTTGACTGTGTACTTTCCTTCAGCCAGATGTTACAAGCTTTATAAATATTTTATAGTCAGAGGTTTTTTTTTTAATGTGCTACTACGTTTCGATATGAGATTTTGTTGACGCGAGAAATTTCTGAGCACTTGGCTTCAGATTTTAATAGAAAATGTGGTTATTTGAGAAACAGTAATAAATGTTAAAATGTATTTTATGATTTATTCAATTAAAATTAGCTGAACTGTAAAAATTGGTAGTCATTGAATTGTGACGGGAATGATAGTAAGATGCGATAATATTTCAATAATATTTCAATATAGATTCTTAGTACCACAGAAAATGTAACCTTTTTTGACGATGGTGCCAGTATTTTGTGTTTCCACATTAAATTGACTGATAGGATCCAGCAATTCCAAGTCAACTACGAGGTACATCTTATGCCCCAGATTTTCCTGGTAATATAACAATGAGTTTAATGGTACGCTGTATTCATCATTGTTCAGTTCACTATTATTGTTTCAGGAATTTGAGGCAAGCAATCAATGCACAATTAAATTTAAAAATCCAAAAGCTATTGTCTGGATTTTGCAGTTCCACCATTAACTTGGTGAAAAATGACATCTCACTCTGTGCTTCTCCATTGAATGATATCATGTTGCAATATTTGTCAAATGGGCACGAATTAAATTCACTACAAGAAATAAAAAAAATTGACCATTTCAGTCTGAGAATCTGTAAAGATTAATATTTTAATATTTTAACATTATTCTTTCACAAAATACTATGTTAGCATTTATTACCCCCATTGTCCCTGAGAAGGTCATGACCACCTTGAACAACTGCAGTCCATGTGAAGTGCTATTTGACAGCAAATTGCAGGACACTGACTCAGTGACAACGAACAATATGTAATTAAGCAGTGTCTTTATTGTAGTAAAATGTCTCAATGAATTTCACAGGAGAATTACAAAACAAAAGTTGCCACAGACATATACGCGATGGTGCATTGTGAGGAGAAAGTGGTGTTATCGTCTTGTTACAAGACCAATAATCTGGATAGCAAAACTCAAGGTTGCTCCAGAAACATGAATTCAAATCCCGCCACAGCAGCTAAATATGACGTTAGTCTAAAAAATACTGACAATGACAACTCTGATCAATCATTGGAATCACTCACCTGGTTCACTAATGTCTTCAGAGAAGGAAGTAGGCAATACTTATTTACCTTGATCTCAATGTTACTACTGACCCTAGCAAGCCATTCAGCTCATGAAGAATAATTACTGGTTTTATTATTGATGCTCTTATCACATGAAAGAATAAAACACATTGCAAATTAACATTCTGGCAGATGATTAAAACCTTGATCAATGATGTAGGTTTTAAGGAATATCTTAACGAAGAAATAGGTAGAGAGGCAAATACCTTTTGGGAGGGAACTCCAGAGTTTTGGGTTTTGACAGTTGAAGGCACAGGCACAGGAGTGATTACAATTAGAATGCTGAAGAAGCCAGAATTAGAATGGCACGGATATATGGAGGGATCATGGGGCTGGTGATACTACAGGAATAACGAGGGTGAGGCCAAGGTATGAGAATTTTAATGTGAAGACATTGTTTGACTGGAAGCCAACTTGATTCAGTGAGCTCAGGCATATTGGGTGAATGAAACTTAATATAACTTAGAACCCAAGTAGCTGAGTTTTTAAAATTATCTCAAATGTAAGAAGAATGAAATGTAGGAGGCTAGCCATGAAATCGACAATTCTAATGGTAACAAAAATGTGGATGAAAGCTTCAGTAACAGATGACCTGAGGCTGGGACAAATCAATGTGATTTAAAGAGGGGAGGAAAAATGTGATCTTTCAGCGATGGCATGATATGACACCAAGTTGCAAACTATCTGATTTTAACTGGGCCAATTGTCAGGTAAACGGGGGGAGTTGATAGCTGGGGAATGGAGTACGTGGCAAGAATTGAAGACAATGGGTGTAATTTAATGTGGGCAGTGAGAGTTTTGCCCACTGGCTGGGGAGCTAGCTTAGTCTTGCTCATTAGGTTTGCGATCACTGGGTGGACCTTGACTCTGAGTGATTGTAAATAACAGGTGACCAATAGTTAGCTGCCCATTTTGCATTTCTCCTGATTTTTATTTCATTTGATGCCAAAATCAGAAGAGTTGTTAAAGGGCCTACAAACTAGCTGTCGCCTGCTTACCACTATCAAACAAAGCTAAGGTCTATTTTATTGTCTGGTAATTCAGGTACAGAGAAAAAAAAATGAATTTTCAAGTACATTTAACTACACATCACTTCTGTTTCACCTCTGAACTCTTGCTCAAAGAAACCACTTGCATTTTAAACATCATGGAACCTTTGTATAATTGTGTGTGGGAATTTGAATGCTTGATGTAAAATAGTGAACACAATTAGGCTGCAGAACATTTTGCATTCTTGATTTTTGGAGCTTTGCTGTCAGAATGAAAGTCAATAGATTATTAAAGGCCATCATCAGTCATTCAGATTGTTATGTGAGGCAGAATGAATGCATTTTCCTTCATGTCCGCTATTCATGTTTTAGCTAGCTCAGCTTTCTTTACAACTGTCAAGAACAGTTGTAGATTTTTTTAACCTGTTAACCTCATGGATTAAAGAAATAAAATACACATCCATTATATTTTAGAAATGGTGCTTTTCAATTTCTGCAGTTTTTACTTATATCTGTTGTTGCGTATGTATTTGTTGAAGGGATTTGATCGGTGAAGGTGTGGTGAGAACTTCTACGACTCAACACTTACCTTCCACCTGTACAAAGTGATAAATGTCATGTCACTGATGTTTTTCTGATTGTGGGTTGTCCCCTTCAGAGCCATGTGAGGTGAATCAGCTCAACTCCAAGTCATCACTGCAGGAGTTCCTCAGAGTAGTGTCCCAGGCCCAACCATTTTCAGCTGCTTTTTCGAGACCAACCTTCTGTCAAAAGTTCAGGAATGGGAATGCTTGCTGATGACTGCACAACATTCATCGCCATTAATGATTTCTCAGACACTGAAGCAGCTCATATCTATATGCATCAAGATCTAAACAGTATCTATCTTAGGCTGATAAGCAACAAGACAATTTTCACCAAAAGAGAATTAAACCATTGCCGTTAGATGTTCAGTAGCATTACCATTGTTGAGTCCTTCATTATCAAATTTCTGGTGGCTATCACTGACCAGAAACTGAACTGCACAAGCCATGTACATACTGTGACGATATGAGCAAGTCAGAGGGTAGGAATTCTGTGATGAGTAACTCATCTCCTGTCTCCCCAGTGCCTTTCCATCATCCACAAGGCACAAGTCAGGCAAGTGATGAAAAGATGTACACTTTCCTGGATGAATTCAACTCCAACTCCAAAAAGTTTGATACCAGCTAAGACAAAGCAGCTTGTTTGACTGGCAACCCATCCAACACTTTTAACATTCACTTCCTTTACCATTGCCAAACAATAGCAATAGTGCACACCATTCACAAAATGCATTGCAGTAAGTCAACAAGTTGGTCCAGTTTTGACATCGATCACCTAAAAGGACAAGAACTGAAGATGCACAGGAACATCACCACCTGCAAGTTCCTCACCGAGTCCTGCACCATCATGGCTTAGAATTGTATTGCTGTACCTTTATTGTTACTGGGTCAAAATCCTGGAACTCTCTTCCTAACAACATTGTGGGAATGCCAAGACCCCTTGGACTGTATCAGTTCATAAATACAGCTCATAAACGCATCTTTTGTCGGGCAACAAGGCTTGGGCAATAAATGCTGACTAAAGCCCACATCCTATGAACAAATAAAAAAAAAGTCATTTCACCTTCCCATGGTATCATCTGCTATCAGCTAAAGGAACTCTTTTACAAAGTGGACTTTATTGTGATTTGTAACATCCATCACCAATTCAACTTACATTTCTATACTTAGCATTGCACAACCTGAAGTATTTATAACAGTCATGTCTCTGACATAATTATTACTAAAATTGCTATTTAAAATGATCATAAAATTGTGTAAAAAAAATTAATTGATTCCATCCCAGAGACCAGCTTATTATGGAAATCATCACCAGGCTGTCTGTCTTAGACCCATGCAGAAACAAATAGATGATACTTAGTAGGACACATGCCACTGGCAGTATGTTAGCTTAATGTTAATGCAATCACACAGTTCTTTCGTCTGACATTTCCCTATCTGATTACCATTCTGTAACTATAAAGCTGAAAGCAGAAATAATTTTGTTAAGAGATTCTATCTTACTGAGAAAGTTTCATGTCAATCCACATCCAACAACCTAGTCTAAAAACTCTGCTGACGCTTTGACAGCTGTGTCAAGCTACACCACAGCAGCTAAAATATTCCCCCAAAAAAGTCAGTTTGCCAGTCTATATCCCAATGTTAATGGATCCTTTAAAAAAATCCAGAATCTTCACCAAAATCAGATAAGTTCTTCTTTGACATATACCTTATCTGTTCCCAAAGTTTTGTTGAACTACGTCCATGAGATATATTGTTCACAAGCAGACTAACAAATAGAGGTAAAAGTGTTATCTTCATCCAGTGAAGATATAAGAAATTTGTAATGCCTCAAATATTGTTCAAAGAGTTGTTTTAGTAGAATTATCAATAGTTCCTTTCAGTCAAAAGGTTTGCATTTCTGATAAGCTGTTACTTAGCAAAAAGACCACAAATAACATTTTAAGTTTAGGCGAGTGAAGGATTTTCTTCACATGTCAGGCCTGTTTTTTTCTCTCTGGAGCTGGCAAGGTTTCTTTAATTAATTGATAATGTTCTACTGAGCAATGTTTTGGAGCAGATTGTAGGAAAATTGGGATTCAAATTAAATCTAGAATATTAAAACTGGTAAACTACTTTTGAAATAATTAAAACTTTTCTGTGCATATCCTTTAAGTGCTAATAAATGATTGTAAAGGTTATTTCACTGAGTTTTCTTAACAAAAATAAGACCCAACCAAAGATTGCAAGCATGCAAATATGGATAACAATCTGTTAGCAATAAATTGGACATCTGCTCATCCATTTTACTGCATCAGTAAGCCAACAGAAAAACCCTTTGAGTGCTGATTGTTTTTCAATATTATGGTTTCATTGCCTCTTAAATTAGCATTCATAGCTTCTATTACTGCTCAGTCTCAGGGTATAGTACTTTTATCAGATTTAAGGCATCATCTTTTAAATAGAGCTGTCTTTTGAGACTTTTTGCCTTGAAACAATATATTAAAGAAAAATCATCTTTGGAATTTTATCTAATGCTCATGTCCATTAATGTTCATTATAGGTTTATGTGGCCGAGTACTTAGAAATTATTTTGGCAAGTTCAATGTTTAGACATCTTAAGATAGCACATAAGATGTGAAAAGCATTGATACTATTGGCTTTTGTTTTGATATACAATGAAACCTTTTACTGGTTTTATTTTATTAAGCTGTTTCCTCTCTAATCAAAGAGACTTTGCATCCACACTGGTGACTAAACAATTCAATGCCAGATCTACAAATACTGCCACTGGTCAGGGCAGGTGGAGTTTAAAGAAGTGTTTGGTGGGATACTCAGGTTTTTGTACACTCCTTTCATTGTTTAAGCTTAGCCTTCATCTGGCCAAATTAAAGGTGTTCAAGATGATTGCTGCCTTGGTGCTTAATTTTTCTCCAGTTTGGGTAGTCCTAGGCTAGAGACTCTCACAGGTCAATGGGGATTGTTATATTTTATCACTGAGGCTTTGAAGACAATGATGAAACATTTTTTTCAGCCTCCCAGTAACTGCTTGCCATGATAAAGCTTGGAGTTGAAAACTTGAGATTCCACAAATTCCTTTTCGTGAGATCTGCAAACAACTTGATTTTCCTAGTCCACCTGCAAATTGAACTCCCCATGCTGATTTTAATAGTGCCCTTTCTATCTCCTGATCTATTTTCTTCCCCACATCCTGACTACTGTTGGGAGGGCCTATACATAACACCTGTGGGGTTTTTTTTTCCCTTTATGGCTTCTCAACTCTACCCACATAGATTTCATATCTTCTAACTCTATACCACATCTTGCTCTCAATTTCAATTCTTACCAACAAGATAACCCCACCCCCTCTGCCCATCTGCCTGTGCTTTCCATAGGACATGTATCCTTGGATATTTAGTTTCTAGCCCCAATCCCCTTGAAGCCATATCTCTGTGATACCGACAGGCAGAGGTGAGTGTAATGGCCATCATTAAGTTAAGCTGTGGTGAAGCTGAAAAGTCTGAAGGTGGATAAATCACCCAGATCAGATGGACTACATCCCAGACTTTTGAAGGAGACAGCTGAGGAGGCATTGGTGGTGATCTTTTAAGAATCACTGGTGTCTGGGGAGTTGCCAGAGGACTGTAAAATGGCCAATGTTACACACATTTTAAGAAGGGAGGGAGGCAGAAAATGGAAAACTATATGCTGGTTAATCTGACCTTGGTCATTGGGAAGATGTTAGAGTCCATTATTAAGAATGAGATTGAAGAATATTTGAAAGCACATGGTAAAAGAGGCCTGAGTCCATATGGCTTCTGCAAGAGAAGGTCATGCCTGACAAATCTGTAGAATTCTTTGAGGAGTTAACAAGCAAGTTAGACAAAGGAGAGCCAGTAGGCATGATCTATTTGACCATGGTATTTGGGACAAGATACTGGCATGGATAGAGGATTGGCTGACTGGCAGAAGACAGGGTGTAGGAATAAAGGGGTCTTTTTCAGGGTGATAACCTGTGCCTAGTGAAGTTCTGCAGGTTCAGTTTTGGGACCACAAGTTTTCACAGTATAAATTAATGATCTGGACAAAAGAACTGAGGGGATTGTTAGTAAGTTTGCAGATGATGCAAAAATAGACAGAGGAACAGCTAATGTTGATCAAGCAGGGAGGTGATATAAGGGAGAGTGGGCAAAGAAGTGGCAGATGGAATACAATGTGGGAAGGTGAGAGGTTATGCACTTTAGTAGGAATAATAGAGGCGTAGACTATTTTCTAAACAGGAAAAGGCCTTGGAAATCTAAAGCACAACGGGGCTTGGGAGTCCTAGTTCAGAACTCATTTAATGTTAAGATGCAGATTCAGTCAGCAGTTAGGATAGCAAATGCAATGTTGACATTCATTTCAAGAGGGATAGAGTACAAGAGAAGAGATGTACTGCTAAGGCTGTACAAGGCTCTGGTCTGACCTCATTTGGAATATTTGGAGCAGTTTTAGGCACCATATCTCAGAAAGGATGTGCCGGTGTCGGAGGAGTCCAGAGAAATGTTTGAAGAATGATCCCAGAGATGCGAAGAAGAGCTTGTCATATGAGGAGTGGTTGAAAACTCTGGGTTTGAAGTCAGTGGAGTTTAGATGGATGAGGGGGAATCTGAATGAAACTTACAGAATATTGAGGGACCGAAATAGAATGGACATGGAGAAGATGTGGAACTCATTGCAGCTGGGGGCTAAGGAGACCAAGTCAATGAGTGGATTTAAGACAGATGCACATGGGTTCTTGATGAGTCAGAGGATCAAGGGTTACAGGCAGAATGCAAGAGAATGGGATTGACAAACATATCAGCCATGACTGAATGGTATAGCAGACTCAGTGGACCAAATGGCATAATTCTGTTTCTCTGTCTTTTGGTTTTATGTGACATTTAACCACATTACAAATGTTACATAAATTGCATCTTGTTATTGTCTCATTATGTTTCAGAGAGTTGCATTGCAATTGTTGCTATTGTATGTTTGTCATTGCTTTTATTGTCATTTCCTTTTGTATTTTAATTAGATTTTTTTGTTGCTGTAAATTCAATTAATATGATGTAGTTCCAAGAGCTGCAAATAATAGATTTTGTTTCTTTAATGCATTTGTTAAATTATGAAGAAAAAAATTGCCAAATAATTAGGAAAAGCAAGTTTCATTCAAATAGCTAAAAATCAGCAAGGTGTAACAACATTAAATCAGTGAAGTAATAAAATGACTCTCATCCATCTTGCCCGAGCTCATCCAATAATAAATTCGGAGCTATTGAGAATTGAATCCTTTTAACATTGGTTGTTGCTCCTGGAAAGTTTTAATTAAGCAGTAAAAACATAATAAGCTTTAAAACCTTTCTGAACTCACTTTTTTTTTGTAATTAAGATGTGGCTTCTCTCATGATATCATTGTACAGAAAGATAGGAAACTAAACAAAATAATGCTTTTAAAGCATTCAGTAATCATTAGAAAAGGACTCCATCGGCAACTCACCAGCATCAGGGCACATGTACCCACTACTTGTTATGTTATCACAGAATCGATACAGTGTGGAAACAGGCCATTTAGATCCACACTGACCCTCCAAAGAGTAACCCGCCCAGACCCATTGCCCTACACTATTATGCTAATGCTCCTAACCTACACATCCTTGAACATTATGGGCAATTTAGCATGGCTAATCCCCCCTAACCTGCACATCTTTGGATAGTGGGAGGAAACTGGAGCACCCAGAGGAAACTCATGAAGACACAGGGAGAATGTGCAAACTCCACACAGACAGTTGCCCAAGGCTTGAATCAAACCTGAGTCCCTGGCGCTATGAGGCAGCAGTGCTTACCAGTGAACCACCATACTTCCCTCAAAAGATGTCATTGATAGGACAATCCACTCAAGTAAAACTCCAAAGTATCTAAATGATTAGTGATAATAGTGATTTCCTTGATGGCCAAGCTGTAAATCAAATGTAAAACAAAACCTCAAATAAGCTATAAACTTATGAACTAATTTATGTCATTGCCACTGATGCCAGCAGTGTCTCCTAGGAGTAGGCAACACCTATTGGCTGCTTTTTAAGACATTAAGTTGAGGAAAGAAATTTACTGCAGTTAGTTTCCAGTCCTGGAACTATCACATTATATATGCAGATGAAGTTTCTTCTCTTGGGTGTCTGCTAATGCAGAGTTGGTGCCGCTGTCATCTGCTAGTCAGCAGGTTCTGGATTTTAGTTTTACTTCAGTTCAGCACACAGATCTAAGCTGGCATGCCAGTTCAGTACTGAGGGAATACCACATTGTCAGAGGCACTGTCTTTCAGAGGAGACATTTTTGTCCTCCATTGTGTCCAGGTCAATATTTTTTCTCCAGTCAACGTGACAGAAGGAAATAATCTGATTGCTGCTCAGCTGTGGGAGCTTGCTGTGTACAAATTGACTGCTGCATTTTCAATGTTATAACTGTCACTTGCTGTCCAAAGGTATTTCATTGATATTTGACATCTGAAGGGTGTGAAAGATCTAATATAAATACAAGTCTTTCTTTTAACCAGTAGGAGCAAGATAGCTTGATGAGCAGCTAAACTAGTGGTTACATAAAATAAAAATCATGTTCTGGCTGCAGTTTTTTTACTGTCATTCAATTTCTTCTCACAGCAAGTTCAGCTTCCTGGTTAAAAAAAACATATTTGAATCAGAAATTTGCTCTTTCAATGCACTTCTGAATTCGTGATGTGGAGGTGCCGGTGTTGGACTGGGGTGGACAGAGTTACTTTAATTTCTGAGTTCAGGCATGTTGATGGTGAGCAGGGGACCAATGCTCACCATCAAACATCTATAAAACACAATTCAAGTGATTGTGAGTATGTCAGTGGAAATGGCAAGAGTTGCCTTTGAGTAAAGGGTGGAGCACAGTTTCTTTAGATGCACTGACTGTGAACACTGTCTATAAACTGAGAGATCGAGTGAAGTTCCAATGTGAAGGATGAGTGTGTAGAAAATCAGCCTGACATCTGGTGTTGAGAGGTAGGGAGGGGGGGAAAGGTGCCAGTGTGAAATATGGGGACAGAAATAAGGATATCAGCATACAAAGGATGGAGGATACATAGCGCCTGTATATATGGTGATTATGTGCAATTCTGAATTGAGAATGACTCCAGTGTGACTGGGGGACAGGGTGTAATTGAAGTATACAAAGTTAAAAATCACACAACACCAGGTTATAGTCCAACAGGTTCATTTAGAAGCACTAGCTTTCGGAGTGCTGCTCCTTCATCACGTAGTTGGTCAACCACCTGATAAAGGAGCAGTGCTCCAAAAGCAATAAAATTTTTGGACGATAACCTGGTGTGTGATTTTTAACTTTGTACACCCCAGTCCAATACTGGCACTTCAAAATCATAATTGAAGTGTGTCAGTGTGAGGTACTGAACGAAGGGGTGAGGTAAGCTAGTAACAATGTTTTGTGTAATTGGAGAAAAAGAAAAAATTACCTTTATATTTTTGTGACAATTTTAAAAATAACAGCAGTGCCTATCAACAGTGGCCTGCACTGTTACCAAAGTCCTCCATCATGCAACATTGAATAGACTTGAACTAAAGGCATGACAAGTGCATGCCCATTGCCCTTTCAGTGTAAGTAAAAGTAGAAATTCCAATTCACATCAAAATCATTTGTTGCACACACACATAACATTCCTCTGGCCAGTATTTTAATCCCGGCATTAAGCTATGTTTTGAATCACACATAAATAGAACACTCTGGAATTCTGTTTGAACAATAAAACATTTATAACCGACCCCTCTAATTGATAATTCAACTTTTCCCTGCCTTTAGATTCAGCAGTGTTTCTAAGTCTGCAGCTTTTCTGATGTTGCTTCTTTTGATGTTGTCAAGCAGCTGTTGCAAGTTTTCCAGTTTGGCATAAATTTGTTTCCAAGAGATCTATGTGCAGAACAGCCTTTTATGAATATATGCAATGTTAGATTATTATGACCGTTCATTGTGCAGTTACATTCACACATGGACTTGCAATCCTGTCTGCAACCAACTATACGCATTGTTTTCAAAACATGTAAATAGACGTCTTAGATATTAGCATTCCATATGCTATAATTCACAAGCCCTCACCCCACCCAATACCTGGTCTTGTATCTGAATCTGCACCTGATACTTTACAGTGGGTTTCTACCTAGAAAGTGGTAATTAAATGTCAGTGTGAGGTGCATAATCATATCAAATCCCTCCAAGGCACAGTTATAATGATCCCTGGAAAAGGTAGACAAAACAAGAATGTATTGCATTGAGAAGATGTTTGGCTTCTGTTTGTTAGGCAATATGCAAATGCAAATGGAAAGTTTATTTTAAAAGTATCTTAAAGATCACGGAGTTATTTGATAATGTTAAGTTGCCATAAGGGTCTGATGATCGTATCACAATGCTAATACAATGAGTTGTGTATTTGATGTAAGATTTATTTACTTTTCATAAGGTGTCAAAATGACAAATGAGACACCCTTTAAGAATTCTCATTTAAACCAAAAAATCTCAAGCATGATGGATAGAAAAAGAATCAATTATCCAACAAAGATCAGTCTACACCAAATCACCATCAGTCTTCCCATATCTAACTTGGCATTTGCAACAGCTCCTAAATAGAACACACAACCACATCGCTTAAATTAGAATTGAGAAGTTTTACTACAAACTTTGCTTTTGCTCAGATCACAAAAAAATCATAATGTTGGCGAATGATTAAAAAAAAACATATACAGAGTCTTAGACATGAAGCATCAGTTCAACTTGGGTGCTCTCAATGAGTCAGATTTCCAATTCTTTAGATGTGTAGTCAGGTGGAAATATCTTACAATATTAGAATATTCCAGCTCAAAGGGCAGGAACTGACAGAATCAGTCCCACTTGGCTGGAGCGTCTCTCATGGAATATGATTACAATGTGGTATTGATAACAATGGCAACAAAAGGTCCTTGGCCCAGACAGTGTTGCTGTCCTGAGTGAAGGAAGAAGCACTGAGGCAAGAGCCTATGCGTCATTGACTGTAAAACAAAATATGTGCACTGATGATAACTCAAAGTTTATGGTAATGTCTACATCAAAGGTACTTGCAATGACCAACTTACAATAGCTTAATTAATGTTTTTTCTTTGAAAATATTGAAGATCAGAGCCATCTTCAGCAGAGGAGCTTAAGGCCTGTTCTTTCAGTAAATGGTTCCATTGTGTAATAATCCATTTCACACAAAAAAACTTATAATTTTTCACCAATGTGTATTTTATCATGATGACAAGTACTGAAAATTTTAAATTAACTGTGGTTTATGATGTAACCAACCATGAAGAGCTAAACCACGTGAAAAGTAGCAGTTAACAGCTCTTATTACTTGGTTAATTACATAGCAGAGAACAAAGTTCAGCTATTTAAAGATAATCTGAGAGTAAAGAATCTCAAGACAACAATTTTACTTTAATTTTCTTTGATATTTTGTCTCTTTCTCTTTTATTTCCCTTATGGGATATCAATTGTCCCCTCATCGAAAAAATCATCCTCATCATTTCTCCAGCATCTTATCTCCATTCTACAATTCCATCCCGCAGCATTGATTATTTTATTGCCCTCCAAATCTATGCACACCTTTCCCACAACTCTGTATTTAAATCCATCTATTCAGATGTTCATCTCTCATGCAAAGGGTTCAATCACAAATGATATCTTCTATGATTATATCCTAACTTGATTTTGGTCAATCTTTTGATTGCCTTTAACAGGGTTGACTATAATATCCTCGTCCAACCACGACACTGTTGTCTCATTCAACAGGACTGCTCTTGCTTAGTTCCAGGCAGGAGGCTGGAAGAACACAGCAAGCCAGGCGGCATCAGGAGGTGCAGAAGTCGACATTTTGGGTGTAACCCTTCTTCAGGACTGGGGTGGGTGTGGATATGGGTGTGGGTGGGGAGGCGGGGCTAAGGTGTTAAAGTGGGGATAGGTGAAGACAGGTGGGGGTACGACTTGGTTGGTCAATTGGAGGAATGAATCCAGTTGGTGGCAGGGAGCAGTGGCAGGGAGGGGAAGGGGCTGGGAAGGAAGTTGGGAGATGGGGAAGGAGATTATTTGAAATTGGAGAACTCAATGTTGAGTCCTCCAGGCTGTAGGGTGCCCAGGCAGAAAATGAGGTGTTATTCCAGAGCATCTCCAGTAAGGGGCATATTTTTCTATCACTGAAGCTCCAGAGACTTCCAAATATCTTTCTCTGGACCCTTCCCCTTACCCATTCTCCTTCTGCCTCTTAAGAACATCAGTCAAAGGTGGGTGATCTTCCACAGGTAATGTGATGATGCTCAGCTACCAGCGACCTCATCATCATCTCAACACTTCCTCCATCTTTACGCTGCAGACACCACCATTGGCATTTTGCTGGCATCACCCACCACGGAACCTATCGGCTATCCTTGGCACTGATTCTGTTAGCTTCTCTGGCCACCTTTCTAAGTTCAATTATTTGGTCTATTTAACTAGTTAAACCTATGTTGATCGTGCTATCCCTCACAATAAGTGCCTACTCCACATGTGTGTCTTTGTGCACATCCAACCTGTCTTATCTTATTTTGTGTGTTTCTAAAAGCTTCATCCTGTGTTTGTCACGTTTAGGCTGAATATTCCAGTACTCCCCTCGTCAATTTAGCAAATTCTACTCTCTATGAACTTAGCTTATCCAAAACTCTGTGCTTGTGCCCTATCCTGTAACAAATCCCACTCACCTATCTGTACATATGAGCATAAGAGTTGGGAAATCTTACTGCAATTGCAGAAGTGCTGATGAGACTACACCTGGAGTACTGTGAGCAGTTTTGGTTCCTGATTTGAGGAAATATACCCTTCCATTGGAATCAGTTCAGAAAAGGTACTCCAGGATGGTATGGAGGAATTGCCTGATGAGTAATTGGTAAACAGGTTGGGACTCTACTCACTGGAGTTTAAAAGAATTAAAGGTGGTCTCATTGAAACATATAGGATTATTAAAGGGCTTGACACAGTAAAATCTGAGAGGATGTTTCACCTCATGGGAGAGTCTGGGAGAGAGGGCATAGTCTCAGAACAAAGAGGCACAAATTTCAGACTGAGATGAGGAGGAATTTCTTCTCTCACAGGGTTGACAGTCTTTGGAACTCCTTGCAGCAGAAACCTGTGGGGGTAGAGTCGTTTTTTATATTTAAGGCTGAGACAGATAGATTCTTGGTGAGTAGGGGAATCAAAGGTTACATGGAAAGAGCAGGAAAGTGGATGTGAGCAATGTCGGATCGGCCATGATCCTGTTGAATGATAGAGCTGGCTCGAGGGCTAAAAAGGGTCTATTCCTTTTCTTACTTCTATGGTTGTATGTACTTACAGTCCTATGTTACCTTCTGTTCCCCTGGTAGTTTCAGTCTAAAATTATCTGACAGCCTCACCCCACCCTACATCTGTGTCCTTCTCCACTCCCTGTACAAATGCCCTAAATCCTTCTCCACATCCATCAAGGACCTTTTGTACATTCTTCCTTTCTTTCCCCCACATAATGGCCATTCTTTTCATAGTTTAGGCTTTATACTTCCAGTCCTACATTTTTGATCTGGTCCCTGTGGAACGCTGATAGTGGAGGGGGAGAGAAAAATCTGTTTGGTGGTGGCATCCTAGTGCAAGTGGCAGATATGGTGGAGGATGATCCTTCGAATGCAGAGATTAGTATTTCAGAGCAGTATTAGAATTAGAATCCTACGTTCTTGCACTTCCTACTTACCTCTACTATTTTGAGGCTTTTGTTAAAACCCACTACATTGAACCAGCTTTTGTAATCCCCCTTTGTCACATCCTCTTTTATTTCATTGATTGTATCTTTGTGAAGTACTTCAAATTTTTTTTACATTAATGATATCTAACTGAAGTCCGTTGTAAAATGCATTTCCCAAAAATTGAACATGTACAAAACAGGGCCGAAAGAAATGGTCACGTAAAACAGAAATGAATGACACTGATTATAAATCAATCTTTGCAGAGAAAGATTTATGTTCGCTATTAAGAAAATGTTCCATATATTAGGAATGAATAAATAGAGAGTTAAAGTCTAATACTACTCTTAAATACTAGTCTCCACATTCAAAGGATCATCCTCCACCATATCTGCCACTTCCATCAGGATGCCACCAGCAAATACATCTTTCTCTTCCCTCCACTGTCGGCATTCCATGCGGACCAGATCAAAAATGCAACTATGCACAGTGTGTTTGGAATTGCGTGATCATTTCTCAAACTGCTATACATTCTCCTACTAGGATACTGCCCTCGACTTTAACTGAAACACTGTCGGCATATCTTGTCGGACAACATAATTAGAGTTAAGCATCGCTTAAACAGAACATTACCTTGCCCATCGTTTCCAGATTTTCCACCTCATTTCTCATCATATTCAGCATACTTTTCCTCGAGCATTATCGTCCACATGAACACTTCTTCCCTTTGGTGAACAGTGGGGAAATAGTGGAAGGATTTGAAAGTTGATTGTCAGCCCATTGGACTGCTTCACAACCTCTTTTTCTGTGGTCAGTAAGTCCTGGTAGGGATTTGAAACTCTAGATCCGAGATATGGATCTGGACTTCATGGACACATTCTTTCAGCCACGTCCATTCAGGAGGTCATTGAACTAAGCATAAACTTGGGTAGATACATTCTTTCCATGTTAGTTTGGCACCACTCTTTGCCTATGGTAGACTCTCCACTGTTTTCAAAAAAGAAACGCAGCACATTGCTTTCCAGGCTGTCTTTCAGGCGCTGCTTTATTCAATGTCGTCAGCGATAGTGAATGTTTTTCTCCTCTTTTACAATATAGTTTTAAGGATTACCGGCAAGTTTTTAAGAGCTAGCCCCTGCAGTTAACTCAATCCTTCAGCCTGAGGCATTTGCAGCATGTTTTGTACACTAACAATACTGGAAATATATTTAAATTAGCCAACCTTGCAGAATAGCACAGTTTGACTCACATTGGTATTTGCAATGCCCACTAAGTCCATTGTGGATTTGGAATGAAAGTTTCTCCTGGAAATCCATTTTATTGTCACTGTAAGTGGAAGACAATGGAAGAAAATATTTCACCACATCATAAAAAGTGTTTGGAGATTTATATAGTTATTTCTAAAGGGATTCTAAATCTTGGTCTTCAATTTCAGAGTGTTTTAGCAGATTAACAAATCTGTTTTACAAGAGCAATTTATGGAAACCAAAAAAATCCAAAGTAAACAGGACCCTCAATCATTGACAACTGACTGTTCCAAGGCTTGAATTTTATGACATGCTGTAAATCCTATCACCTTATTTGTGGATCAGAATGTAGCAATGCAAGTATTATTCAGAACATATAAATAGAACATAGAACAGTACAGCACAGAACAGGCCCTTCAGCCCACGATGTTGTGCCGACCACTGATCCTCATGTATGCACCCTCAAATTTCGGTGACCATATGTATGTCGAGGAGTCTCTTAAATGTCCCCAATGACCCTGCCTCCACAACTGCTGCTGGCAACGCATTCCATGCTCTCACAACTCTCTGTGTAAAGAACCCACCTCTGACATCCCCTCTATACTTTCCTCCAAAAAGCTTAAAACTATGACCCCTCGTGTTGGTCATTTCTGCCCTGGGAAATAATCTCTGGCTATCGATTTTATCTATGCCTCTCATTATCTTGTATACCTCAATTAGGTTCCCTTTTCTCCTCCTTTTCTCCAATGAAAAAAGTCC
>NC_057726.1:21031047-21154168 GCF_004010195.1 Chiloscyllium plagiosum | reverse complement strand
TCCTGTCAACGACACCTCCAACCTTTGTGTCGTCTGCAAACTTGCTGACCCATCCTTCAATCCCCTCATCCAAGTCATTAATAAAAATTACAAACAATAGAGGCCCAAGGACAGAGCCCTGTGGAACACCACTCACCACAGACTTCCAGGCAGAATATTATCCTTCTACTACCACTCGCTGTCTTCTGTTGGCCAGCCAATTCTGTATCCAGACAGCTATGTTCCCCTGAATCCCATTCCTCCTGACCTTTTGAATGAGCCTACCATGGGGAACCTTATCAAATGCCTTGCTGAAGTAGAGAGACCAGAGCCAGTGCTTTTCATTGATCTAGAAGGTAAGCTTTCTCTGCTCATTCTTTGCTGATTTAACAGTTATTTTACAGCTTAACGTCAAATACCATCCCTCAGTCAGGTTAGGCACGCAACATGTTTTGGATAAATTTCCTGTTTGTTACCAGCTTCAGCCCTAGTCCTGTAGGATTCTCCTTTGCTATACCAATCTCACAAAATTTGATCCCAACAACCATTCTTTCATTGTCTGTATGAGTGAGAGTGCTGAAATAATGCTAAACCTGTTGGACTATAACCTGGAGTTGTGTGATTTTTTTTAACTTTGTACACCCCAGTCCAACACCGGCACCTCCAAATCAGAAATAATGCTGCATTTTTAATGACTTGTGTTGGGCTCTGTCAACAACTTGAAAGTGTGTTGAAGTAATCTGTATTCATTTCATTAATGACCTTCAAAGGTAATGTGTAGTGGGATGTTTCATTCATTCAGTTTTGGCTAGATTGAAAGCTAGGCTCCTAAGGTTAAATTAATCTTCGAAACACTCCCTTGGAAAATTTTACTCTATCATTATTCCAGTCCATGTTTTATTCATTGTCTAAACATAAAGTCAATCTACAAATAATCAGGTGGATCCACATCAGAGCTTTCATATAAGATGAGATAACATTCAATATTACTCCCCTACTGTAACAAGCAGAAGAGGATCAGGGCAGATACTTAAAAATTATGAAATGCATTCTCATCCTATCAAGATATACTCTTGCCGAATTTAAATTCTTCAGTTGTCTGTGGGCTTTCCCTGGGCACAGTGAATTTACCAGTTAAATGGAGAAAAGAATGGTCAGTTCCAGGAGGTAGTTGCTTTTTATAGTACTGCGTGTGGGCCCAATAGAAAAACATAGCACTTAACCAAATCTTGTGCCTCATAGTCTCACCCTCATGGCTGTGATTGGCTGACCATCCTGCCAACTCAACTGGTGAGCCCCTACTCCTGTCTCACTAATTTACGATGTCCCCTGTTGCCCCTTATCCTTTCCTATGCTCCACTACATGTTGTTTGAAAGCTTTCCCCGCCACTTCATTCCAGATCTTTTCCTCCCTTTTTCTTAATTGCTCGACTGGACCCAACCTGCTTGTCAACAGCCAAACATTTTTTTTGATTGCTGGAAGTTATTTACAAAATCCTTTGGCTACAGCGTCTGCTTTCCTATCTGGCAGTAAGCCAGCCTCTTACCTGGCGAGTTGCCAGACAGCAGATAGAATAAATATTGTGGTCCCACCATGATATTTGACAGGGTTTCTCGGTAATCACTTGCTCTTCCCCAGCACCACATAAATAGTGGTCTCTAGTCTATTGCTTGATAGAGGTTATTTCTTTAAAAGCTTCAATGCATGTTGTGAAACTGCAGTAAGCTTTCGAATTTCCCAGTTAAAACTATTGGCGCTAATTTGCTTTGAGAAATCAGTATCCCTTATGAAATTTTAAAACTTCCAAATTTGATTTACATGTGTTAATAGAGTTGTAAAAAGTTTTATTTCTTTGCTTTGAAATGAATTACATTGATCTAATAGAGATATTTCAACATGCAAAAATAGTTTATTAGAGATATTTCTTGGTTAATGTTATCTTATTCAGAACTCATTTCCATATAACTTGCCAATTGGTAAATTATTTGCAAGATAAAAATTTCTGTTAAATTTGTCAGTTTTTGAACCACTTTCTCTGGCTGATTCCCTGTCTCTCTGCATTGCTTGCATTACCACATTTGTTAACTCTTTATTACCACTGGTGGCTTTTTCCAACCATTGGGGCTGGAGCATAGGTAGGTGTTCCTCAGAGAAAAAGCCAAACCAAAAGGTTTCTACATATTTGGATGAGTTGATTTGCCAATATCATGTTACTTTCATTTAGCTAGAATGACATGCTCTGCTGCTACCTCTCTTCAATGCTGGTATGAAATTTAACCCTTTGCTTGGAGTGGGACAGAGGAGCAACCGTCCTAACTAATTAGGCAAGAACATATGGGTGGAGACCCCATCATTTTCTTAGTTCCCTGATTGAGTCCAGAACAATAAAGCTCAAGAACTGCCTTTCCCTATGGAAACCTTCAAATGGCCACAAAGGCAAGGGCCATGCTTGCAAGAAGATCCCTGCCTGCCCTTGAATCAATGCTCCTCCTGCATCCCTTCTTGGATGGAGTGGTCCCACTGATCTTGACTCACCTTTCTTCATTTCAAGTTCAGCGATGATCCCACATTTTGGACCTTCTGCATTAGCAACAGTGGCCACTGCTCCTGGTAGTGCACCTGGTTCAGGACAACCACTGGCCTTCTGATTTGCTGGTAACTTTGACAAGAAATTCACCACTGACCATAATGAGGACCCCTGATGCTAACCTGTAAATTCTAATGCTGATGCATCAGCTCAAGCAAGGTCATGGAACGGCAATGATGGATTTGCCTTTCCTTTCCTCTCCCTGCCCAAGTGCATATTACAAGCTATTTGTGATTATTAATGTTCTCACTCAGAGTTCAAATGTTCCTAAAGTCCACATAACTATTAGCAAATGCCATATTCCTAACCTAAAAATCTTAGCATTACTTTGAAAGACCAGTCAAAGTTTGTCTTTAAAACCTTAGGTGTTCTCATTTTTCATTTCTAATTCCCAGATTGATTTTAAAATTTTAAAATACCATGTTATTAGTTGATGATTAAAGTCGTCTTAAATTGGAAACTTCTTGGAATATTGTAAAACATTGTCTAGCTATTTTAAAGAGTGCATTTTACCTCTTGTAACTCCTGTAAGGACATCAGGAAAGTTATCCATGCTGGCTCATTTTTTATTAACAATGCAGGAGGCTGGAGTGAATAGAAAACTCACTCACTGCCAATTATGGCATCTTCACCCCTTAAGGAGCTATTTACAGTGCAAAGTGAAATTTTCAAACTTCACTTAGTGAACCTGAGCACTTGATGCACATTTTTGTACCATGCTGTTAGATTTGACATGGGGTCAAATAAAATCTGTTCACCTTTGTTTTAAAACTGTTTTTTAAAAGATCTGCCTATACTGATGCTAATGCTGTACCCTTCTTTCTGTGTGTCTCTCTTCATTATCATTTTGACCCTACAAAAGCTGTTGTACGTAATGAAATGCCAGCCTCAATTAGCTTTCTGCTACCGTCCTCATTCCTTGACTTGATCTAAGACCTGATTTGGTTAGATTAAAACTGTTCATGAGTTTTAATGAGAAGAAACTTTTGTCTCAAATGAGGTGTAGCTATTGTGTGATAGCAATCAGGTACAAAGTACTCACAAGATCTAATTTATTTAAGTAACATCAGCAGAGATATGAATATAGTTCATCACCCTCCTAGGTTTGAAGATGTTCCACCTTTGCACACCCAAGTCTTTATGATGTCATCAGATTGGGTGAAATATAATGCAGTCTCCACCATTAACCCTTTTAGTGCCAGTACTTCATGCAACGGAGCTCCTACTCAACTCGATAAAGCAACAGCAGCCCCAGCATGGCTGTGACCAGCAATACTCAGGCAACTCCCCATTCCTGTAGGTCCTTGGGTGGACTATATGGGTTACTTGTGGACAACCAGGCCATTTGAATTAAAAACTAGCCTTGAAAGAGTGACACACCTGATGTGTGGGACAGCACTGAATTTATCCACATTGCTGATTCCTGGCATGCCCTTTCAAACTCTAACAGGTCTGTTAACGAAAAGGTCAAACAGGCCTAGATAAAATTACCTATACTCCCTTCTGGTATTCACTACGAAATCATTGCAATTCTGCAAAAATATTTATTGGATTTTAGTGTGGGTATTCTGGCTAATACATGAAATTAGCATTGACCCAATGTCGGCGGCCTAACAGATTTAATTCATTTTATTATAAATCATCAAAAATAAGTGAACTTTCCAAGGAGAGTGGAAAATTGATAAGTTTGCATGAAAACTTGAATGTGGCAACAAACATTTCAGTCTAGAACAGATTACCCTACACTTGCAATGTGATTATCCTTCCCAAGGTCTGATCAATAAGGGGAAAAACATGACCTTCAATGTAAGCTACAAGGTACCTGCCATTTCTCTAAAATTGTATGAGACAACAAAACACATTCTTGATATCATTTCTACTTTGTTATATCAAACCTAATTAACCATCTGTCTTCTTATTTGCAAATGCCTATTAGCAATGGGAGGTGTGCCGCATTAAAAAGTAACTTAAAGTGATTTTAATGAATGTCATGACCACACCAGGAATTTCCTTGGGATGGTCTATGAACTGAAAATTTGTATAGTTCATTGAGAGCTCCCTTTTAGCTTTTAAGGTTTTCAATTTCAAAATACCTAGCAGCACAGATTTGTGCTTTAAACAAGATAAAATATTAGTCTATTGCATAACTGTTGTTGAAAGTTATTTAAGTAGAAGTGATAAAGCTACTGGCAAAATACAGATATACATGTTGAAAGAAAATAAGGATAAAGGGTATTTCTAAAGTTGAAAGTGAGGTCAGCCCATAAGGTTATTGCAGGTTTGACTTGCATGAAGATTTCTCATTCGCAAACGAAGGTGTCGAACAGTTGAAGAAAGATCCAATAGCTTGCATGGCACCTGTAGTTGAATACAGGGGAACCTCGATTATCCGAACGAGATGGGCGGGCACTATTTCGTTTGTATAATCGATTATTCGGTTAATCGATTAAATGCCTTTCCACTGGGGCTTGGAGTTTTTAAAGTTTGCTCCACCTTCAGGAGGTAAAGCAGCATCACAGTGCGTGAGGCCTTGCCCCCAACACTGCCCCCACCCCCAAACCCCGTCCAACACTGCTCCCTGCCCTCACCCCCACCTGCCCCTGCCCCCAACCCCGTCCAACACCACCCCTGCTCCAACTGTCCAAACCCGGCCCTGCCCCACCCCTCAATACCACCACCTCGTCTCCTCCGTCCCCAACCCAGTCCCACACCACTCCCTGCCTGCCCCCGCCCCCTCTCTGGGTCAGCTGGACTGTACACCAACAAGACTGCTGCTGCTGTCTTTGTGGGGGTGAGTCTCCAAATAGCGCGAACACACACACAACCTTTTACTGCACCTTTTTGACAGGTTCTGCGTTTGCCCTATACAGGACAATGTTGGAGAGATTATCTGGGGAAGCAGGGGGTGGGGGGTGGTGTTAGGCTACCCCCCTCTGTAGAACTCCAGGGAAAGTATGAGAAGAGAGAGTGGGCGGGATCATTTCGAATCACCGTTGGAAACACATCTTTGATGTAATGTTTCTACTGGGACCTCGAGATCTCCTTCAGATAATCTAATTTTCAGATAATTGGTATTCGGATCATCAAGGTTCCTCTGTAGTTTTAATTGCACATGTAGTTGGACTCAGGTCAGCATATTTAGGAGAGAGAGAAAATGTTTCTTGTTCTTCACCAGTTTTGTAGTTATGATGTTTGCAGATTGTCCAAACCTCTTCAGCAAGATATCAGTTGATTTCTGCACGTCATCCTCCTTGAGATTTCTTTGATTGAGAACCTTTTGTGTGACATAATCTCTGAGTTCTTTCTGCGAGTCTGTACACAAAAGTAATCGCTCACAGCCTGTCATTACAGATCCATATTTAAAATGGTCGGTATTCCAAAACTGGTGAATCATGCTTTCATATTAGTCATTGGGTTAGTCTCGTCCTGCAGTGCAGTCTTTTACTTGAGGTGATCACTGTTTTTTGATGGTTTCTAGTAGTGGCGTTTTAGTAAACCAGGAAGAATGATTCACACCTCCAGGGGTTTCTCAGTACCCTTGGAAACTTTCATTGAAATTCAAATCATTGCTTGTGATTTCTTGAGATAATTACAACCTAGTCCCAACACCAGCTGAATCTACAAAGGCCAATTTCTAAGATTCTTTGTTTGCTTTAAAGACAGGGTAGCGGTTTTTAACCAAAATATATCATATATTTACAAAATTGTGACACTCGACTATCTCTGAATTTAATACTAAGAACAGTTATAGATGTATAACTTCCTTTCATGAGTTCAATTTATTCTATTTTTTCAAGAAGTTATAATTACTTTTTCAATGCAGCACTGCAATTTGTAACCTTTGTGTTGTATTTGTGCACACTAAATTAATATCTTCCAAAGAAAGATGTGGTTATGTTGACACTGGACTTATGCCATGGAATTCCATTTAACAGGGTCTGAACCACTATCCTGTTCCAAATACTATAACTAGATGCGTGGCTTAACAAACAATATCTAAACTGCATGGTAAAATGTACCTTTGCAAATGTGTTTACATTAGAAACATCAGATTCTAAAAGTCCACACTGGAAATATGGCTGTGTACTGTTTATGATTTTCTAACTACATTGTAAAGAGTTCAGAAAACCACAGGCAGAGCCAGCTCAATTTTTAATAAGAATTCATCAGCTGAGTCACTGGGCCATATAGCACAGAAACAGACCATTCGGTCCAACTCGTCTATGCCGACCAAATTTCCCAATTAAGTGGTCCCACTTCTCTGCCTTGGCTCATATCTTTCTAAATTATTCCAGCCCATGTATCTGTCCAAATGTCTTTTGAATGTTGTAACTGTACCTGTATCTACATTTCTTCTAGCCGATTATTCCACAGACAATCCACCCACTGTGTGAAAGCGTTGCCCCTCATGTCTGTTTTAAATCTTTCTCCTCTCACTTCAGAAATTTGGCCCCTAGTTTTTTGAAATACCTGCACTTTTCTTGTATTCTATCATTTTGGAACTTCTGCGTTTTTTTTCCCCTGCCAAACCAGGCAGACGTCTCTCTCGAAAAGACGTTAGTGAACCAGGTGGGCTTTTACATCAATTGATAGTTTCTTAGCCACCATCATGGAGACTAGTTTTGTATTCCCAATCTGACAAATGAATTCAAGTTGCACAAGCTGCTGTGGAAGATTTGAATTCATGTGTCCACAGCACGAATCATGGTTTCTGGATTACTGGCCTGGTGACATTACCTCTGTGCCACCACCTGCTTATGGCAATGGCAGATGGGGACACTGCCTCCCTCCCACTTGCTTGCTAATGAAGTCCGTGGGGGAGAAGGTTTGTTGCTGACCCTCCCATCTCAGCACCAACTGAGGCTCTTAAACTGGCAATTAATGTCCACTTAATGTCCTCATCCTCCCACTGCTGGTGTTTACTGCTGACAAGGAAGTTGTCAGGTGAGTCATGGAGCTAGAAAATGTGTCCTAAGTTACTTGAAACCTTTTGGGAGGAGAGGTGGAGGTGAGATAGTGGGGTCTTCTGCCATTCAAAGCACTCAATGTCTGATTAAGAGATACAGCATCAAGAATTGGGGACCCGCTGAAAGACACTCTATGTTCTTGCTCCCTCTCCATTTCCTATTCCATTATCATTCATCTGAGGCCTGGGATTCACAGATGATCCTTGGCCTAATGTGACAGTCACATGTCTCCCTTCAATATCTTTCATTCAATATAGCTGCCAGTCTCTGATTGTTCAGCAACTCTCAGTGGCTGAGACTTACACCTTTGGGGCCCACAATAACCAGGAAAGGCACAGCCAGTTAATTGTCTGAATGCCATAACTGCCAAACCTTCCCAAAAAAAAGGGCCAAAGGCTTCTCACTGGCTTTCCATTCATGGGGCAAGACCACTGTTGTCTCCATTGAAAACCTGCCTACACTTTCAGAACTAAAACTTTATTCATAGCAATATAAGACCATAAGAAACTTTTAGCCCTTGACTCTGCTCCACCACTTTGGAACATTATGGCTTAGCTAATAACCATTAACCCTATATACCTGTCTTTTCTCCTTAACCCTTTATCCTGTTACGGATTAAAAATTTATCTCTGTCAGCCTTGAATTTACTTAATGACCAAGGTGTCTAACCCATTGCAGTAAAGAATTCCACAGTTTTACTATTCTCTAAGAGGAGAAATTATGCCTCATAGCTATCTTAAATGGGTGACTCATTACTCGGAGGTTATGCCCTGTGGTCCTATACTCTACCACAAGGGAAAACAAACTCTCAACAGCCACGTTGTCAGGCCCTCTAAGAATTTTGCATGTTTCAATAAGGTCACCTATCATTCTCCTAAATGCTAATAAATATAGATCTAACATACTAAACCTCTCCTCATAAGAAAATCCCTTCCTTAGATAAGGAGACCAAAACTGTTCACAGTATTCTGGGTGTGGTTTAACTGATGCCTTGCATAGTGTGAGCAAGACTCACCTTTTCTTTTATACTTCATTCCCAAAAAGGCCAACATTCCACTTGCCTTCCTGATTTCCTGCTACACTTGTGTATTAGCTTTCTGTGACTCAAACATGAGGATCACAAAATATTGATCAGATGGGCCAATGGGACAAGGAGTGGCAGATGGACTTTAATTTAGATAAATGTGAGGTGGTGCATTTTGGAAAGACAAATCAGAGCAGGAATTATACATTTAATGGTAAGGTCTTGGGGAGTTTTGTTGAACAAAGAGACCTTGGAGTGCAGGTTCACAGTTCCTTGAAAGTGATGTTCCAGATAGATAGTATAGTGAAGAATGCGTTTGGTGTGTTTGCCTTTATTGGTCAGTGCATTGAGTATAAGAGTTGGAAGGTTGTGTTGTGGCTGTACAGGACATTGGTTAGGCCAATACTGGAGTATTGTATGCCTTTCTGGTCTCTTGAAAATGTTCAGAAAAGACTTACAACGGTATTGCCAGGGTTGAAGGGTTTGAGCTATAGGGAAAGGCTGAATAGGTTGGGGCTATTTTCCCTGGAGTGTTGGAGGCTGAGTGGTGACCTAATAGAGGTTTATAAAATCATGAGAGGCATGGATAGGGTAAATAGGTAAGATCTTTTCCCGAGGATAGGTGTGTCCAGAACTAGCGGGCATAAGTTTAAGATGAGAGGGGCAAGATTTAAAAGGGACCTAAGGGGCAACGTTTTCATGCAGAGGGTGGTGCGTACATGGA
Source organism: Chiloscyllium plagiosum (assembly GCF_004010195.1). Lineage (NCBI taxonomy): Eukaryota > Metazoa > Chordata > Chondrichthyes > Orectolobiformes > Hemiscylliidae > Chiloscyllium > Chiloscyllium plagiosum. The sequence continues at coordinate 21,144,886 of NC_057726.1, read as the reverse complement.
GTGAGCTGCCACATGAACTGGTGGAGGCTGGTATAATTGCAACACTTAAAAGACATCTGGATGAGCATATGAATAGGAAGGGTTTGGAGAGATATGGGCCCAATGCTGGCAAATGGGACTAGATTAATATCAGATATCTGTTTGGCACGGACAGGTTTGACCAAAGGGCATGTGTCCATTCTGTACATCTCTATGACTCTATTTCTTTGTGCTGCAACTTTCTGCAATCTTTCTCCATTTAAATAATGGTTAGCTCCTTTATTCCTCCTGCCAAAGGACGATCCTGAGATTTTGGAAAGTAATTTTTGTTTGCTGATTGAACTCTATAGCCCTATTTATTTGTATGTGAAACATAAATCATGAGTGTGTATTATTAACTGGCACTTAGCTCTACTGCCTATGTGAAACATTGAATAAGTTGTAATATATTTGAGGCAGCAGTAAAGAAGGAAATATCTGATCTGTAGTATACAATAAAAGAAGCGAAAGGGAAAATGGGAGCTAAGGAATTAAGGGGAAAGGGAGTAGAGACGTTGCTAGTGCAAGACCAAATACAAAAGGCTCAAAATATGTACTTTGGTAAAATTTAGAAAGATTAAATATCAACTGAAGAGAGCTCTGTTGGCATTTACATTAAACAAAATAAAAATGCTCTACCATTTTATCGTTGGAATACCTGTAATTATCTTGTACAACTATAATTTTGGAACTTTGTGTTTGTTTGTTTTTTGCCCTTAACCACTCAAAGACTAACATGAGCCTTAGGGATCATAACATTTCAAATGATGATTTTTATTACAAGTTAAATTCTTAAAATCATAACCATCACACCCTCTGTGATATACGATAAGAATCTCCAACTCCAGCAACTTATGAGCTAATAAAACAGTCTTCACAAGGTCTAGATTATAGTGGTGCTGGAAAAGCACAGCAGGTCAGGCAGCATCCGAGGAGCAGGAGGGATGAAGGTGATAGGTCAGAGAGGAGGGTGGAGTGGATAGGTGGAAAAGAAGATAGGCAGGTAGGACAGGTCATGAGGGTGGTGCTGAGCTGGAAGGTTGGAGCTGGGGTGAGGTGGGGGAAGGGGAAATGAGGAAACTGGTGAAATCCACATTGATGCATTGGGGTTTAGTCTTCACAAGGTGCCAAACAATTTCCCTCCATTTGTTGGTTTCAAAATTCTATTTTAATTGCACAAAAAAGAAAACTACCCACAGTTGCAATTTGAGAGTTAAATTGTAACAAATTACTTGCCTCCAAGCCTACAATTAAATCATAAAATTATGAATACCACAATATCAGAAGCAGATTATCTGGATGAGATATCTCTGCCCTAAAATTCTGCAAATTGTATATAATAATTATTCATTGAAAATAAGCAGTATTATTCATAATTGAATGCTGGTGGTTGTATTGTACCTGAATGGTAAGGGAGGACGTATCCTGCATCCTCATAAATGAAAAGGGACCATATATTGATATACAAATACCACAAAATTGAAAATTATCTTCGCATCTCTCCAGTGATGCTGCAATCCACTCATAATTGAAGAAGACATTTCTGTTATTGCAATAGTCCAGCAGTGATTTACACATTGAGGGGACACCAGTTAAATCAGGCAATGATCGTTGCAGGACCCAGTGTCACAGACATTTCGGGGATAATTTTCCAGCTGGCATATTGAGTATAGGATTTGGGGCCTATCAGATGGATACAGATAGGTTAAATGTGTGAGATAGAATCTAGCAGATGGAATGCAATGTGGGAAAATGTGAATGTTTTCATTTTAGATTGGATTACTTAGAGTGTGGAAACAGGCCCTTCAGCCCAAGTCCACACCGACCCTCCGAAGAGCAACTCACCCAGACCCATTCCCCTACATTTACCCCTTCACCTAACACTCCGGGCAATTTAGCATGGCTAATTCACCTAACCTGCACATTTTTGGACTGTGGGAGGAAACCGGAGCACCTGGAGGAAACCCACACAGAAACTGGGAGAATGTGCAAACTCCACACAGACAGTTGCCTGAGGCGGGAATTAAACCCGGGTCTCTGGTGCTGTGAGGCAGCAGTGCTAACCACTGCCACCATGCCGCCCTCCATGCCCTTTGACAGGAAGAATAAAAAAAAGTCTTACTTAAATGGGAAATGAATGCAGAATTCCAAGGTGCAGCAGGATCTAGGTCTTCTAGATTATGAATGACAGGTAGATACAATAAATATTTTAAAAGGCTGATAGAATGCTATCCTTTGTTTTTGGGAGCAATGGAACATAAAAGAAAGAGATAATACTTCAGTTTTATAAAGCATTGGTTAGAATACTTCTCAAATACTATGTATAGCTTTGGTCTCTTCACTTAAGGAAGGATTCAGTGAATTGAAGGTGATTCAGAGGAGATTTGTTAAATTAATACCTGAAATAATCTGATTGATTTATGAGGAAAATTTGGACATACTGGACTTGATTACACTGGGGTTGAGACTGAGGGATGACTTGGCTGAAATGTATAAGATTGTGAACAGTGTTGTCAAGGTGGATGAGAAAAGGATTTTTTTTTGTGGGTCATTCCAGAACCAGGGGGGCACAGCATTAAAATGAGAGGTCACCCTAATAAGGCAGAGATTGGAGAAGTTTCTTTCTTTCAGAGGATTGCATAAGTTTGGATCTCTGTGCTTCAGAATGTGCTGGGAGTAGAGATATTGAATATTTCAAAGACAGAATGAAATATATTCTTGTCAGACGAGGAAATCAAAGGTTATTGTAGGTAGATAAGAATGTGGAAGTTGAAAGACAAACAGATCAATCATGATCTTATCGAATGGTGCACCAGGCTTGAGGGCCCGATTGGTCTCCTGCTGCTTCTAATTCATATGTACGCTCATGTGGGTATGCAATACAAGATAGCATCAGTGACTGCTGGGATGTTCCAGTGGATCTGAATGTCCATTGATATTTATTTGTAGGCTCACACTTGAGCAATGATCATTTAAGCAACACAAGAAGTGCTTGCCTTCAACTTAAAATTAGAATATTCTGGGACCGAGCACCCTGTTGAATCTTGTCCAATGCCACTCCACTGCTCAAATTCCAGACTCTTTAATTTCCCATTTTAGCATGTAACTATTTCCCTTCAAAAAGAATTGGCAGACTGCATGTCAGCCAATGGCTTCCAGCATTTAATTCCATGCTCTGAGCTTCACATTAAAAAAATGCAATTGTCTTACGTTTCTGCTTATTTTTTTTGTGATTATATTTAATTTCAATCCTCCGGGTGTTCATTGATGCTTCAAGCATCTTTTGATTTTTTTTTTCTTAATACAACCCCTCTTTATTTTTGAGAAGTACTATCCCTTACATATTTGAGGACCGACCAAAAATTTGCTGTAATTCCCAAAATCTGTCTTTAATGATAAACCTGAGTGACGAAAGCCCTTTGCATTTGTGAACATCCTTATGAAGCTATACTGCAGCTTTTTGTTATGTTTATATCCTTCCTTTTCAAAACTGCACAAAATGTGCAGATCCTATTTAAAGTCAAACATTACCTCCGATGACTGCACGTACAGCATCAAGGATTCTGAGAGCCTCATGTATGGTCTTATCTGCCTGTGCTGCTAGCATTAATTATGCTGCTGTCACTAATTAGATAATTATTAAATCTTAGAACAAGGAAGGAGGCTGCTGAGTTCATTGTGTTGAAGGCTGGCTCTGTAAGTGAGCTGTACGTTCAGTTTCACTTCCTCACTCCTTCCCCATACAAGTGCATCTCAATACCCTTTTAAAATGTATTATCAGGTCTGCTTGCACCATTTTTTCCTGACTGTGTATTTCACATCACAACAATTCACTGAGTAAAAATATCACCTTATATTCCCTTAGGCACCTTTGCTAATTATCTTAATTTTATGTCCTATTATTGCTGACTGACTCTAACAGGTGCAGTTTCACCTGATTTACTCCACTGAAACATTTCATAATTTTTCACATCTCGGTTAAGTGTCTCCCTAACATATTCTGCAGTAAGATGACCTCATTTCTGTGGTCTCTCTGCCTTGGTGTAATTTTAGGGTTTTTTTGATTTTCTGCAGACTCTTCAAAATCTAGGCATGCTTCTCAAAGTGTCCAGAACTGGACATAATACTCCAGCTGGAACCTCAGTACTAGTTTATAAGGCTTTAGCACAGCTTGCTTGCTTTAGAACGTCCAGGTGTCAGATTATTAAAGCGGAACATTTAAAATTACAGTCAACTGCTCAAGTGTGTTAAGATCGTTTTTGTGAAACTGTTAAATGATATTTTAAAACCTTTTTTGTTGCAGAGATGAGGAAAGAAAGTAATGCATCTAGTATAATAGTGAATGATCATGAAACACACTGGTTGCATGGTTGAGAAAGCAAAGGTAAATTGAAAAAGGATGTTGAAATTCTAAGTTAAATAAGGCATAAAGTAGAAAATTGAAGTATATTTTTTTAAAAAGGAATGTGGTCAGAAAATAAATTGACTGCAGAAAATGAAAATTCCATTATCCTTGTATTCACCAAAAATATTCAGTTCCGTTCAGAATTAAGCATTTTTGTGAAAGCTGATAAGATGCCATGGAAAACCTATAATACCTTCATAAGCCTCTCATAACATATTTCCTTGAAAGGTTTTCGTATACAAATGACTTTATATTATTTGACAGTAATTTAATGTTTGCATAATATTTTCCTCCTGACTAACATGGCTTTACTGCTTGTCTCTACTTCTTACTGCAGCAATTGAAACTAAGATTGTTTGGTTGCATTACTATACTTTAGCTTTTGCACACTTGATGTCACGACATGATGAACAATATCCAATGTCTGTTGGGATTTGACTTCATATTCAGCAAAACCAAGCAAAGCTTTCTTTTACAATTGTGAATAATAATGAAATCCTCAGTGCAAAAAGTTCCACGCAGTGTTGCTCCAGTTCCAGGTAACAGCCTAAGGTCTTACCTCCGAGAGATCAACATAAAACTAGACACAGGAGCAAGCAATTCAGCTCCTGAAGCCTTTAATGCAATAATGGTTTATCTCATCTCAGCTTCACCTTCACTTTCCTGCCCACACCCCACAACCACTCTACCCATTACTAATTAAATATCTCTCTGTCTCCGCCTCAAGTTTACTTTTACCTCAGCGTCCACCGTACTCTGGGTTAAAGTGAATTCCACATGGTTTACAGCCCTTTGAGAAAAGTAATTCCTGCTCATCTGTGTTTTAAATCTTAGCCACCCCTTAGCCTTAAGCTTTGACCGTCATGAAGATTCCCCACAAAGAGAGACATGTTGACATTTACTTTGTCAATCTACTTTGACGTCTTATAGAACTCAATTAGATCTCCTCTATCTTTCTAAGCATTCAATAGTATAAAATTGGCCTAAACTACTCAGTCTCTCCTCATAAGACAAGCCTGTCATCTCTAGAATTAATCTGGTGAACCTTCTCTGAATTGCCTCCATCTTCAAGTAATGGAATCAAAACATTTGCAGTCTCACCGATGCCTTATACAATTGCAACAACACTTCTTTGCCTCATACTTCATTGCTTTAGTAGTAAAGCCAACTTTGATTAGTTATTATTACTTGCTTATTACTCCTTATTACTTGCTATACTAGCTTTCTGCAACTCATGCACGACAACACCCAAATCTCTCTGCACTGAGACAGGTCTTACTTCACTGAGCAGTGAACCCAGTTTGGGTTAAAATTAATTTAATAAACCTTGATTAAGCTACTCATGAGCTGCAACAAAAGTGAATTAACTCCAGTTTGTAAAATGTACAAAACAGTAGGGTGGCACAGTGGTTAGCAGTGCTGCCTCACAACATCTGGGACCTGGGCTCGATTCCACCCTTGGGTGACTGTCTTTGGAATTTGCACATTCTCCCCCTTATAGAAATGGATTTCCTCCGGGTGCTCTGGTTTCTACACACGTTCTAAAGATGTGCAGGTTAGGTGGATTGGCCATGCTTAATTCCCCATAGTGTCCAAGGTGGATTAGTCTTGAGAAATGCAGGGTTATAGGGACGGGATGCTCTTTTGGTGGGGGGGGAGGCGCTTGGTGTGGAATCGATGGCCTGAATGGCCTGTTTCCATACTGTAGAGTTTCTATGATTCTAAGAAACCAGATAAGAAGTCATGCACTAAAAAGGATTGGTTACAAATTGCAACCTAAAGCTCAAAGGATTAATAGATGTATTTAGATATATCAATGTGATCAGTTACCTAGAAGCAAAGCCGTAAATTTTATTTGACAGAGGACTTTTTAAGAAAGTGTATAGTAAATGTTACTTGAGTAATTCTGTGTATCACTGCAGCTCAACAAAAAAGGACAGTCTCGACTACAGCTGAATCATTTTTAAGTCTATTTTAATGTATTTCATTTATAAATCTCAAAGATATCCATTGGGCTGATTATAGACACAGATCCTAGATGAGTCATCTATCACTTCACTGTTCAGACAAACTCTAGGGAAGTCATGGGTCAAAGAGAAAATGAGGGCCTGGTTCCTTCAAGACTGAAAGCCATTTGCTCCCATAATGTTGATTGGCTGAAATTTCATATACTGAGCTGAACATGTGTTGCTGGAAAAGCGCAGCAGGTCAGACAGCATCCAAGGAGCAGGAGAATCGATGTTTCGGGCATGAGCCCTTCTTCAGGAATCGAGAAGGGCTCATGCCCGAAACGTCGATTCTCCTGCTCCTTGGATTCTGCCTGACCTGCTGCGCTTTTCCAGCAACACATTTTCAGCTCTGATCTCCAGCATCTGCAGTCCTCACTTTCTCCTCTGAAATTTCATATAATCAATTTCACTGTTTAACCACTTGAGGTTTTGTTTTATGTTATATACAAGCACCAGGGGTGGACTTCTATATAAAAATGGTGGTGTTGCATTGCTTGTTGAGGAAACTGGAAATATAGCACATTGTCAAATCAGAAGTACATTTTACGCAACATTTTCCAGACCAAGAGTAATAAGAGCCCACAGGAATAATTTCAGAGCTAGCTTTCCCTGAAAAGAGCTTTCCCTATGGGCCTCCAACATGGTTTGAAACAGGAACAAATTGCTAGTGTATTCTAATGGATCCTTGAGGAATTGTAGATCTATAAGATCAAATAAGGGAACAATTAGATCACTCAGATCACCTATCTATCCATATCTTAAATGCACTCAATTACTTGGCCTCCACAGTTTTCTGCAACAACAAGTTCCATACATTCACCACCTCTGCCTGAAGAAACTCTGTCATATCTCATTTCTGAAGTGTCAACTCTTCTCTCTCAGGCCATGCCTTTGGGGCCTAGTCTCTCCTAAATGTAGAAATATTTTCTCTACATCCACTCTATTCAGGCCTCCCAGTGTTCTGTAAGTTTCAATGAGATCATCCTTCTAAACTCCTCAACCACTCCTCATATGACAAGCCCTTTGTTCCCAGATCATTCTTGTGAACCTCTCTGGACCTCCTCTAAGATCAACATATCCTGCCTTAGAAATGGGATACAAAACTGCTCACAATGTTTCAAATGCGCTTGACCAGAACCCTATACAGCCTGAGCAGCACACCCACGCTATTGCATTCTAGCCCTCTTAGAATGAATGCATATTGCATTTGCTTTCCTAACTGCCAACTGAACATTCATGTTAACCTTATGTGAGTCCTGATCTCAGACTCCTGGCGCTGCTGATTCTCAAAGCCTTTCGCTGTTTGGGAAATAGTCTATGCCTCAGTTCTTCCTACCAAAGTGCATAACTTTATACTTTTCCACATTGTATTCCATGTGCCACTTCTTTACCCATTCCCCTTGCATGTCCAAGTCCTTCTGCTGTCTCTCTGCTTTCTCAACACTACCTGTCCAGCCACTGTCTTTGTGTCATCTGCAAGCTTCGCAACAATGCTGTCAGTTCCTTTGTCTAGATCATTAATGTATAACATGAATAGTTTTGGTCACAAAACTGATCCCTGCAGAACTTAACTGCTCACCAGTTGCACTCCTGAAACAGACATCTTTATCCACACTCTCTGCATTCTGCCAGTCAGCAAATTCTCTAACCATGCCAGTATCTTGCCCATAACACCATGGGCTCTTATTTCACAGCATCCTGTGCAGCACCTTGTCCAATGTCTTATGGAAATTCAAATAGATCAAGGCTCTCCTTTGTCTAACTTATTCATTACCACCTCAAAGAATTCTAACAGGTTTGTCAGGCATGATCTCCCCTTGATGAGGTTACACTGACTCAGGCATATTTTACCAAACATTTCCAAGTACTCTGCAATGTCATGCCTAGTTATGGTCTCTAAAATCTTCCCAACAAACAAGGACAGGCTAATCAGCCTATAGTTTTCCATTTTTCCCTTCTCTCCCTTTTAAACAGGAGTGTAACACTTGCTATTTTCCAGTCCTCTGGAACCCTCCCAACTCAACTGATTCCTGAAAGATTGCTAACAATAGCTCAATCACTTTTCTTATCAGAAACAAATGTGGTCTTGTTTTGGCTTTCAGTGATTATGAAAAAAGCGAATAGTTTCTCCTTGGGTTTCAATGATCCCTCTAAATTTAATTGCCCCTTTGTGGACTTCTGTGTTATGTGTACATTTTAATTAAAGCAGAGGGGAGGTCATATGGTGAAGGATGAGTGAGTGGGGATTGAGTGAGGTTTCTCAGCTACTACATGCATGGACATCCATGCAGTTTATATGGAACATTGCTTGACATGCTTATGTTTCATTGTGTCATAGTTTTATTTGATCTTTCCCTTTGAGGTGTTTCCTTTCACTTCAAGATGCATTTCGCCAAAAGCTATGGAGCCTGTGGTGTTGATAAATATGGAAAACTTGATTCACAGCATTTAATCACAATAAGTTCTGCTGGAGTATTGCAAGTAGAGGTTCAGTCTTGATAAACAGATGTTCAGAACTGGTAGGGTTCCTATTTTTATGACTTTCTTTCAACAGAGATAATATAAACAGCATTCCCCAGTGCTTTCAGAAAGCTCTCAAGTTTAGAACTGCCTTTTTAGCTAATAAAATATCATTTTGCTGAACATTTAAAGCAAATATAAGAAGTAGAATTATTATTTTCATTGCTGTTGAGACTGCCAGTTTTCTTTACATCAGCTGGAAACCTACAGGAGGATTGAACTCAAGTTCATGAAATGTTCAGACATGAGCATTGCCATTTGGAATATATTCTACTCTGTTTGTTGTCATTGATTTTTCAGCGTCTAATACAAGGCATTACGTTTACTCATCAATTATATCTACCAGAGAGGCCCAGGTTGAAAAGCAGTCCAAAATCAATGCTTATCTTTAGTCCAGGTAATGATTAGGCTATTCTGACCTTTACTGATTGACATGCAGTCTCAAGGATTGAAGCTTGGCACAAGATCTTGTCTCTCAGCATATTTCTCTGCTAACGTAGTTTCGGGCTTCTATTCTACTTTTACATCTGAGTTCATTTGTCTCACCTTTCCTGGTCTGCCTGATTGATTAGTACTTATCCAACTGGTGAAAGTGTTTGTTTTAGTTCATTGTATTACTAAAATGAGTCAGTTTACAGGTCATCTTGAAAATCCAGGACATAAACTATCATTATTCTCTGATTAAGAAGTGTAAAGAATATTGATATTGGACACTTAATCCCCCATTTCCTATAATTCAATGAAAAATAATTGAAATGTAGGTGTTCTCCTCCAAAGTTCACATTGCAGGCCAAGATTCAAATTTACTTGCAAACTTAAGATCCACCCATTAATTGAGGGCCATTGGGAACTATTCTCTTACATCTGCCTTCAAGTAGCATGGAAAGAATGTAACGTTTTCTCTTCTGGTTGCCACAACTTTGCAAGTGTTTATATCAAATAAGTTTGTGTTTTTCCAAGTAACTTGCAGAGGGGTGTGCAACATTTCAGCTTTAGCCAAGTGTATTGATAATATTTGTATACACATTAGACTAATTGCAACTACATATTTGTATCTGGGCAAGTGGGAACTTGGTGGTAATTTTACTGCAAACGTAATCCATAGATCTAAGTTAATGCTCCATGTATTTAGATTCATGTCTGTTGATAGGGAACTTGGTCACTTGGAATGCAAGACTGGTGAAAGGGAAGAAACAGTGATGAAGTTTTTGTTATCATGTACTTATCAGGACAAATGCAAGAAGGGTTGGTGTGGACTTGTAGGGCCGAAGGGCCTGTTTCCACACTGTAGGTAATCTAATCTAATCTAAAGAATGTTACATTTTCAAACAATTAGAGCAGAAGAAAAAGGAGTCAATCGGTCAGCAAGTCATCCTGGATTGGCCAAGTCTGGCCTTGTGCTAAGCAATGGGAAACAAAAGATCACTAGCATCATCGATGTCAGTCTTTAGCCAATTTGTTTCACTCTACGTGACATCAAGAAACAAATGAAGGTGCTGATTACTGCAAAGGCCATTGGTTATAGTATTGAATACATGTGCTTCAGATCTGTCTTTGCCTTTAACCAAGCTGTTTCAGTATATCCACATTGTTCAGTATTTCCAGAGTTGTGGAAAATTTCCCAGGTATCTCCTGTCCACAACAATAGAATAAATCCATCGTGAAAGTTACCACCACATCTCCTACTCTCAAACAACTGTTCATCAGCAGGAAAGTGATGGAAGGTGTTGCTAAATATGATATCAGCTGGCTCTTTCACAGCAATACTTTTTCTTAGGCAGATCTTGGGATCAAGGACCACTTCCGTTCACTTTGTTGTTGTGGCTCCTGAGGTCACTAAACAGTCGAATGTTGGATCCATAAACCCTGTCACAGCTGGGGTAGCAGGTGTTTTCTGAAGCCATGGGAGAAATGCAACATGGTTTTTGCTCACTTCTTCCACTGTTTGTGCTTGCTGTTCATTTTGGGTTTGCCAGACTTGCTCAGAGATGTTCGTTGGCTGACCATGGATATTGATAGCCGGGGCAATGTTCTGCATTGAGAGCAGGCTAGCAGATGGTTTTTGTTTTATGGATGTGCAGTATGAGGCTCATCCCTTTGTATGTCTCCACAAACACATCCACAATAGTTTTGAATCATGCAGCAAATAGAGGAGAATGTTGAAGTTCTGCAGGTGAATGAATTTGAGGAAGATATTCCATTATCTTTCCCAGGAGACAATGGTGAAGATATTTTGATGTCAGAAAAGGTTATGAGCACTCTTGCTACTCTCGGCACTTTTCTTGGATTTGTCTTACTTTGAAGGTTATGTCCACTGCCCATGTTGATGGTGGAATCTGCATTGTGGCTCCAGGTGGAGCTCTTCAATCATTTAGCGTAATTTTGTAATGGCCATCAATTTGGGAGTCAGCAGTGATGCCCTATATTATCACCACAATTAGTTTTATCTTCTTTCTGAAGATGGACACAATTACAATATTTTGGAGGTCTGCTGGCATTCTCTCTACCAAATACAGGCAAGTGGGGCTAGTTTGGTTCGGGAAACTTGGTCGGCATGGATGTGTTGAAGTGAAGGGTCTGTTTCCATGCTGTAAGACTTTATGGCTCTGTGTATAAAAGCCTTTCAGTCTCCTTTAGTAGGCCTGTTGGTTTTCAGTATTCAGGTGAGCTTTTTGATCAGAGGTTGAACTGTGAACATGCAGAGATGGTGATAGAGAGCATGCTGGGGTCAAAAGCCCTCATCAAGGTTCGATTCTTCGTTGAGGAAATCCTCCAAGTACTTCTTCCAACAAATTTCATTGCCTTTCTGTCCTTGATAACTACCCCTCCACTCTTAGCTCACAGTGGTGTAGGTCCTTGAAACATAGAGGTTGTTGACTGTGCTCAAGGATCCATTCCTGTCATGGTTGATGGTAAGTTGTGGTATTTCTTGCACCTACTTTACCCACTATCTTTTTTTTTAAGGCCGCAGTCTTTCAGTCTTCATTTATCGTATACTTGTTTTCTTTCCCTCCCTGATTAGCGGTGTTTCCAGTTCAGTTCAGAATCACTGTGGGCTTATGATCAATGTTCTCGATAGGTTACACGCAGCTGCTCCCAGGATTCCACATAGCGGGATCAGTGTCAGCATGCCAATTGCAACATTGACATCCATTTCCAAATGTCAGTGCTGCAAATGATCTCCAAGGCCAGAGCAACCAAAAAGAAAATTAGAGGGAACACTGATTATGATCTGGTAGCTATGTTATCTCCTGGCATTTGTCAACCCAGTATTGATGTTCCCTGATGGAGAAATTCAAAGTGTCGTCACAAGATGCAGTTTATGATAGATTAGGGCAGGTGCTGTAGACAATCTGTGATTTTGTACATTAACCATCATCAGGTTGGCTATGAGGTGCTGGCTAAGTAAGTTTTTTTTTCGACTCCTCAAGTCCATCTACGTTGATCTTCCAGTGGTAGCACTTCTGTCATTTTTGGGCCTAGCTGATAGAGTTTATAGACTGGATTAAGCAATGGTTGATATAGCAGTCATCAGCTCTTGACATGGTGTCAGTAATATTAGCAGCTGTGGTCTGTCTCATGGAAGATGACGTAAGTAAAGCAGTGTCAATGTTTGCAGGACTAGTGTTGCCAAGATGTCTTATATATGTATTTGTATTGAGTTAAGGTATTTTTTATGACCAGTCTATTGTGACAATGCTGCTCCTTTAACAAGGTTATGTTGTCCTTGTTTTTTTTTCTCAGAGGGGTCACAAATGCAGAGTTGCTGAGAATTCTGGCTTGAATGGGTTTTCATGCCAATTTGATTATAACTAACAGATAACTGTCTTTGGCAAAAGGCTTTCAAGTTTAAAAAAAAACTTGTTCAATGAAAGCCTGTTTCCCAGCTCAGCTCTTCTCTGGTCTAGTTTGGGTTTGGGTTTTTTCACAGTCTGGCTGTTCAGAGAAAGCAGTCAGTCAGTTTTGGGGCTGCTGGTCAAAGAAACAGTGACATGGAAGAAGATGTCCCGTGCTGAATCTCTCTGCCATCTCTCTCTCTGACATTTTTCCTGTAAGACCCTGTTTTTGAATTTACTTTTTTCACCAAGGGGTGTTGATGGGATTATTGCAAGTAGTTGGAACAGCATTATTAATTCGGGATAATCTGTTGGGATTTTGGATAGGGTTAAGTTATTCTATTTTCTGTTCTTTTTTGTTTGTGTTTCATTTGGTAATCTTGCAAATAATTGCTGTTTTGTTTAAAACTAAGTAGTTGGGCCAACTGCATCACTCCTGGAATATCCACATTACACTTGCTTAAGACAATTAACAAAGTTAGTGTTCGGGCTACTCTCTTGAAATGTTTTGAAGGGGCCCAGTACATAACACTATGTTCTAGGTGCTCTATCAGGAGGAGGACTCTGTTACAGTTTTCTTTTCCTGCACCTTCTTTGCCAATTATCTTTCCAGAGAATTTCAGCCCTCCCTACTCTAACATCACCAATCACCAAGCAGAACCAGTTTGTCTATCTTTGGAGCAGGGGACAATCATTGACCAAGGTAGCGTATAATTCCCTCTTTGGCCTCAGCCATTGCTTCTAAGATTGGGATGTACACGCTGACCACTGTGGTGTGCTGCTTTTGTATTAAATTGAGTTGAAGAGCCACATGATGTTCATTTCTCCCACAGACTGGCTGACTGAGATGGTGAAGTCATTTGTATTTGAGACAAAGCCAATGTCATAAAGTCAGCATTTTTCTTCTGGCTTATTTTTCCAGAAGAAGTTGCCTTATTCTTTGACTGATGTTCTACCTGTTGTGTCTCATTGAGGCAAATTATGTCAATGTCATAGCATCAGAGTTCCTGATGGTGATGTGACGTTCATGTCTGTCATTGCTGCTGCAGTTATCCATGAGGGTCTTGATGTTCCAAGCCTTGAACTTCATTCTGTGAAGGTGGAAGTTATCTGTGAGTGGCTTCTTTTAACACGGGGTGGCTGTTGCACACAGACTATCATGTGCCCCCCCAAAAGAACAAGGTCATTGTCAAAGGCAGGGATAACCAAAAATGATTAGACAGAATCTGCTCACTGATCATCAGTTTGGGTTTTGCTTGGGCCACTCAGTTCCTGACCTCATTATTATTTTGGTTCAACTGTAGACCAAAGAGTAGAACTGAAGACATGAGGTGAGAGTGACAGTCCTTGATATCAAGACCGCACTTGACTGAGTGCAACCTCCAGAACCACCACTTCAGAAAGAAGTGCGAGTGAAAATGGGGAACTACAGACCTGTTCACCTGGCATTGGTAGTAGGGAAAACGCTAGAAACTATTACAAATAATGTGAAAATTGGAAGTTTAGAAAAAAAATGAGCTGGTTGTGCAGAGTCAGATTGGATTTCTGAAAGGGAAATCATATTTGACAAACATTGGAGTTTTTTGAGATTATTACCAGCCTAGTAGATAAGGAGGCGAATAGTGAATATGGTAGGTTTAGATTTTCAGAAGGCTTTTGACAAGCTCCCACACTGGAAATTAGTAAAATTATAACATTGTATAGGGACAATATATTAGCATGGATTAGGGATTGTTGAACAGAAAGTAAACAGAGTGGGAATAAATGGGTAATTCTCAGGTTGATTAGTGTGGTGCTGTAGGAATCAGTGCCTGGGCCCCAGGTGTTCACAGCCTATTAGAATAAGTGGGATGTTGGTACCAAATATGATTTTTTTTCAAGATTGTGGATGATGACAAATTAAGGAGGAATGTGCGTTGTAAGAATGATGTAAAGAGGCTTTAAGGCAATTTGGACAGTCTGAGTGGGTGGGCACGAACATGGCAGATGGAATATACTGTGGAGCTTTATAAGTCTGATGTTATCTACTTTTATACAAGGTCCGGAAATGCAGGGTATTTCTTAAATGGTGAGAGATTGGAAGGTGTTGATCCAGAGACGGACCTTGTTGTATTTGTTCACAAGCCCCTGAAAGCTAATGTACAGGTGCAGCAAACGATTGGAAAGTGCTTGGTATGTTGGATTTGAGTAAAGATAAAGTCACTATCATCCTCTTTGGATGATAGGACTACTCTCTCATTAGAGAGAAATGATTAGTGGTGGTTTAACCAGAGGGTTACCTCGCTTCAGATGAGGGGAGAGATTGAGAAGGAGAGTCCTTCATGGTAACCTCAGGCAGTGCAGGAATTGAAGCCTGTGCTTTTGTGTGTGGATGGAATGGTAAATCACTTTCCACACACCCCACCCGTTTTGAATGCTTTATTCAACTTAGAATCCCTACAGTGTGGAAACAGGCCATTCAGTCTAAGAAGTCCACACCGACCCTCTGAAGAGTATCCCACCCAGACCCGCTCCACTACTTGACATTTCCCATGACTAATACAACAAACCTACAAACCCCTGAACACTACAGGCAATTTAGCATGGTCAGTTCATTGAATCTGCACATCTTTGGGCAGAAACCAGGACACCTGGAGGAAACCCTGCAGACACGGAGAGAATGTGCAAATTCCTCACACAGGCAGTCGCCCGAAGCTGGAATCAAACCCAGGTCCCTGGTGTTGTGAGGCAGTTATGCTAACCACTGAGCTATTGTGCCTATGTGTCTTTGATTTTATTTTAAATGCATGTTTATTTTGGAAACCAGAATCTAAAAACCAGGCTTTGGGAACACTCTACAGCCTACCTCAATAAGTGATGGGCGTAAAAGGAAGGAAAGGAGCATTTCAAATGATACTTCACTCTCTTGGATTTCAGAGGGGATTAGCAATCATAATTTAAATTCACTCCATTTCCCCATTGTTCATGACACAGACTTATGCCAAACATATCCTACCCAAACAAAGCTAGTTTTGAGTGATTAGTGCCTCAATACTGGCAAGTTGGCTTGTGAAAGCATGCTGCTGTTGGACTGCCTTTCTTGCACCAGATTTGGACAACTTTGCAAAGGAACTGTTGACAATATTTCTCCTACGCTTTGAGTTACCTGCTGTAGGTTGCCCAATTCTTTGAAGTGTAGAAGAGCCTATAAATCACTGTTGCCTAGTAATCCATGACCCTTAATACTGGTCCTCAAATGCTCTTTTCCCAGTCAGCCAAAGGCTGAGCTGGCAAATTGAAGGTGATGATTAATTTTGTTGCCTATGTGTACCTTCACTCAAAGGGGCTCTAATATCTGGGAAATAAGCCATATTTCCATGGATCTCTGTATCATCCTTGGTCTATTTGGGGTGAGGAGGAACCAAATTATGACATTGCTTGCAAAATTACCTTCATTTTCTCCATTTTAAGTGTAAAGCTGTTTTTCTCATATGTTTCAGAGTTGACAATAACCCAAAGCTCAGTTTCTACACTGTAAATATCTATGCCATGCAGGGATCCAACATTGCCACATCCTCAGTGGTAGTTAGGGATGAAGAACAAATGCTGGCCGAGTTAGTACATCCTGTGAGTGAATATTATAAAAATCTGTGTGGGCCTGGATATGTGTTGGATAATGTGCCAGCAGGCAATAGAATGATAGACTTTACATTATATTTCTGGTTAGCAAAATATCTTAGTAATTTATCATTAGGTCCCTTTTTTGTTGAATAGCAACTACAGAGATTATGACATTTATTACTCATAGATCTCTTTTGCTCCCATGTGTGTTTATTTTTGCTGCATAATTTGTTGTGGCATCTGTTGTTTATGGATACAGTAGTGTTGCAGTTCAAGTAGTCAGTGTCTGAATTCAACACTTCATTCAATCCACCTTATTGCACTGAAGATTATAGAGATCTACGGCATACAAAAAACCCTTTGGCTCATCTGTGCTCGGCTCCTTTCGACATGATTTGGTGGAAGTGCTGCTCAGAATGATTTGTACCTATTACCTGTTTATCCACATTGTGAATTTTTTTAGGTACAACAGATTCTTTGATAATCCAGTGTGGGCTAGGTAAAAACAATGACGGCAGATGCTGGAAACCTGATTCTAGATTAGAGTGGTGCTGGAAAAGCACAGCAGTTCAGGCAGCATCCTAGGAGCAGGAAAATCAACGTTTCGGGCAAAAGCCCTTCATCAGGAATAGAGGCAGAGCCTGAAACATCGATTTTCCTGCTCCTTGGATGCTGCCTGAACTGCTGTGCTTTTCCAACATCACTCTAATCTAGAATCCAGTATGGGCTAACCATGGTAAAATGCAAATTTAGCCTACCCACTCTATTTTTAAATTTAACCTTCGACATATAAACCCCCAGTACTTGTTGTACGTTTAATGGTCTCACTAACCTGCATAGCTACTTGTAACAATTGAGAATATGTATCCCAATATCCCTTTGCCTCTCTACCCTGTTTTGATTCTTCTTTTCCAAGGAATATATGAGCTAATTATTTTTCTCACAAAAATATAATATCTCACTCTCACCAATGGCTGGACCATTCTTGGTATACCGTGCTATTATATTCAAAGGAGGCGTTAAGAAAGGTGCAAAAAAGAATCCGTAGAATTGAGAAGTTATAACTGTTGGCATCTAGACGACATGCAGGAGTGTTTTCTCCAGATCAAATCATGGCTGAGTAGTAACCGGTTAGAAGTCCTTCAGATATTGTGAATGGGTTTGGTGGAGTAGACATGACGAAGATGTTTAGCTTGAGGGGGAGGTCAAAATTCAGGGCCGTAAATTTAAAATAGCAACAGATTTATTTGGGCATTCAGAAAAAAAAAAATCCTTATTCAAGAAACGCTAAGAATGTGAGACATATTACCACAAGGATTGGTTGAGGCAAATGTATCGACAGAGAAGCTAGATAACCATGAAGGAGAAAGGGAAAAACAAGGGATGAAAAGAGATAGGGTGGAAGGGAAAGATTTGTGTGGAGCCTCAATGATCCGAATAGCCTGTCTTCTGGGCTTTAAACTGGCTTTTCTGGTTCTCCTGAAGGTTACTGAGCAAAGTATGTTGAGTGTGAGAGTCCTATTCATCTCAGGTGCTGTTTGAGGTCCAGTCATCAGATTGTGGCACCAGGTTTTGTTCATGGGTTAGGCGTATAGAGCTAAAATAAATTCCAGCCCCATGAATCAAATCTTTAACAAAATGGCCAATTACAGTCCCCTGGTTGGGAATTAGGCAAAATGACTCAGGAAGAGCTGAGGAGGCTTCCAATTTCCAAGGGCTGGGCAGAAAGTCTCCCTTTGGACTCTATATTTGTGTCCATGAATTAAAATAAAATAATAAAATACGAAACATCCATCATGCCCTCACCCTCATACTGTCCTTACTGCCCAGCATCACCACATGCTCCCATCTCTCATCCACTAACACCCTTTGCTCTTCCCCCATGGTCTAACCCATCTTATGGTCCTTTACCCAGGGGAGGTGATGGTGTAGTAGTAATGTCACTAAATAGCATTCTGGTTGCCCAGGTTACCATTTTGAGGACATTAGTTCAATTCCCACCAAGGCAATTGGTGAAGCTTGAAAATTCAATAAATTCTGAATTAAAAACTTGTCTAATGATTGCCACACATCAATAGTCAGAAAACCCCACCTGGTTCACTACTGTCTGTTAGGGAAGAAGATCTGCTGTCCATACGTGGTCTGGCCTTCAGACTCCGAGATTAATTAACTCCTAACTACCCTCTGAAATGTTTTAGCAAACCGCTCAGTTCAAGGGCAAGTTGGGATGAGTAACAAATACTGTCCCTGTCAGAGTTACTCACAACCCATGCAAAAGTATAAAAAACACCAGACTTCTTTGGTCCCTCAGATATCCTCTGTGCCTCATGTCCCCATGCCACCTTGTGTCCCTGATGTAGATTTGGCAAATTTCTTGAAACCTGATAGTTTACACTAATTCCTGCCCCCTTTATATTCACATGTACAGTATTCTGATGAAAGTTTGGGGGAACTTAAATCGAACTTGACATTGGCAGAATGGTTGTGAGAATCAGTAAACCTAACTTTCTGTATGAACCCAGACTACTGTATATTATCTCAGCTTGTAAGGTTATGGTTCCAGCATTCCCGTACTCATTCATTTAGATCAGCTTAATGTAAAAGCTCTGAAATGTTAATTGTGAGTTTGCAATCTAATTTCAATGTGCCACTTTGTTCCTTATGAACTGCAGACGTTTACATTTCTCTTTTGTTTCATTTAGTTCAGTGGATCCAGCTGGCTGCTGTCAGCATTCTGTAAATTTGGGGGAAAAAAATGAGCTCTTTGGCCTCTAAATGTCTGCAGACATGAAATCTGTAATACCAGGCAGCAGGTGACAGGAGTATGATATGAATGCTAATGCTCTCAAACTGCAGTCTTCAGTCCTCAGGATGAAAACATGTCAAACTTGATTTGCCCTGTTTTCTAGCCAAAAGAGCCTGGGTGTCAGTTGCTGGGGTGTAGACTGACTAAACCACTAATTTATGTGGAAAAATATGAATGGGTTTCCCATAGCAACAAGAAGGAGTATATAAATTTATCATCCATGGTTGATAAATTTAATTGTGGCAAAAGAATTCTGTCACGGGTATCAGAGTGAATATCCAAAAGTGCTTTGGAAGGTGAAATCACTCCTTCACTATTTGTTCTTCTCTGCTTTCGAATCCCACTTTTACTATAACTTGACCTCATTGTGTTGTCACTAACTATGCACTTGGCTATGATGTCCATGCTCCCTTAAACTGGACATGCCACAAAAAAAAATTGAAGCGAGTGAGTTGTGAACAGGATAATCAACAACAAAGTGGACATAAAATGGGCAGTCACAATCCTCCGTCATGTTCCTGGATAGAAACATAGGCAAAGGAGAGGGTAATTTAACCTATCATGTCTGTGCATGCATTCAGTGAGGTATGACTGATCTTTGATTTAATTCCATCTTTTTATCTTTGCACGATACCCATTCGTGTTCTTGGTAGAAAAACAAATTCTCAAATTTAAAGTTAACAATTGATCAATATCAGTTGTCATTGGCAGAAGACAGTTCCAAACTTCAGACACACACAAGTGAGAGACACCCATACAAGCACAAAAATATTTCTGTTTTCAATCCTGATTAGCCTGGATGAATTATCAGGCTCTGCCCCTTCATAGTCCTCAATGCCTGAACAAGCAGAAATAGTTTCTCCCTGTCTACCATATTTATTCTCCTTAAACCTTAAAAAACCTCAACCAAGCAACCAGAAATCCTTTTGTTTTTAAGTTCCAGTGAGTTGTGTAAACTGTCATTGTAACTTAATCCCTGAAGTCCAGGACTTGCCATTTTTGGGTTGGAAATGAAAGCAGGAGTTAGGTTTAACACTGATGTCAAACTTTTGCCTTGGACCTAGCCGTGCTGATAGGTGAAATTTCATTTTCTAGGGTGGGATGGCAGGGAGGGAGACTTATTCTGGAGGCAGCTCCAAGGCAGAGATGGAGATGGTCTGATGGCAGAAGTTAAAAGATGTAATTCTGTCCCAAGAAACGTCGGCACAGCTCTTCAAAATAATATCAAGCCCCTCCACCTCCTCAGTTCCCCCATTCCCTGCAACATCCTGAAAATTTTCTCTCTCTCAAATCCTTTTAAAATTTCTTGTCTGAAAGGTAGAGTATCTGACTGTTCACCAAGCACTCAGTACTGCAGTGATGTGGTAGTGACCAGGTGTTAGCTCACATAGAAGCAACTATACTTTCACCATTGGAGGGTTATAAAGTAAGTAAGGAATATGGTTCAAAGATTAGTTAGTTGGACACCAAACGGACACCAGTCGTTCAAGAAACTTGGCTGATTACCACCCTCGCAAGGGCAGTTAGTTTGTGGTAATAGTGTAGAAATGAAATCCCAGTATACGATCTGGCTTGATAGACTGCATATTTACTTTTCTTTTTGTTTATTATGGTTAATCACTGAAAGTATTCACAAGAACCTGCTAACGTACTTAAAAATAAATACAAACTATATTAGACTACGCAAGAACTATTTGAAACGATCTTATTCAAAATATCATAGAGATCCAATCTTTTTACCCACAACAACAATCTTAACAAAACCTCAGTGAATTGTTGCCCTCCCCCCCCCCCACTCTAAAATTGCTTGTTCAATTGATATGCTGGTATTCAGTTTATTTTCAGCAAATTTTTACATTCTCTCAGTGCTCTTTTCTTTGGCTAATATCTCTTCTTAAAACACAAACAATCTGCAAAACAGCTCGTCTTTTGGTTAACATGTCTTCAGCAGTCTCCTGTTTCTGAAGATTTTCTGTTATTGATCTTTAAGGCACCTGGGACTTCTTTCCAGACTAGCTTGCTTTGGAGACTGCAAAACTACCAACACCTCTGCTGCTACAGTCCATTTCTCTCTCTCAAATGAACTTGTACATGGTTTGACTTTAGGTTTTATTGGACACCTGTCACCGGACAATCTTTTTTTCTAATGCACTGAACCATTCATCTCAAGGATTTTAAACACTTCATTGAAATACATATAAACAAAACAAATCTCCAGACACCCTGTACCACTCTCCAGAACAGTCTATTATCAAATAGAACCTATGCCTTCCACCTGTTAACACCAACAATTAGAAACACAAATCAAATTTAAAACCATACATCAGCGTAATGTATTATGAACTTTTGTCACACTAACTAACTGTTGAGATCTGCTTGAGGGCTTGCATAACTACTCACCCTCCTTTCTTCCTATCTGTATATATTTCTTCCCACCCATTTAAAAAAATAAACCCTGGCTTATCTGACTGTAGACTTGGTGGTATCAAGCTTTCCCGGTCTGCATTGGCTGAATGTTGGTGAGTTGTCTCTGGATTCCTGTTTGAAAATCCTTCGTATGACATTATATGGTCCATGGTTACCTCATCTGGACCATATGATGATCCAAACTACCTCTTGGATACCAAAGTAGAAAAAAACTCCATTATTACTTTCAGTACAGAGAATTAACAAACTATATATTTCTTTAAAAAAAACAGTAGAGCTACGCAGGGATCTGCTTTTAAATTCTACTTGAGTTTCAGTGAAAACATGAAAATTAACTTTTATTTTTGTACAGAACAGTTGTGTATTCCCTAACTCCAGGTAGGGGGTGGGCAGAATAACATTTATCTAGACGTGTGGTGCAGTCAGTTAGATTTAATCTAACCATCAGCTCCTAGAAGCAGGTAAGGATAGTATAATAAATAGTAATTTTGCTAGGGATTCTCACATCACGTCAATGAATAAACAAAAAACTGAGCTTTCAATTAGCTCTCAAAGACAATTTTGCTTTACTGTGGAGGGGGAGAAACATCCCTTCCTTATCACACCTATCAGGGTATCTAGAACCTTGAATGAAATTTTTTCCTTCAGTCTTCCAGAGAGAAAACAGATGCCCTAACAACATGTAGAAAAACATAAAAGGAAACCAATTTCACTGTATCCTAGGTTCTTCTTCCAAAAAAATACACTTAAATTTGTTATCTGAATTTATTTCAACAATTTGACCTGGATTCTATTGTAAAGATGCATATTTTTCATGTATTTTTGATTCATAAATATCATATCTGTTTTTTTTCTTTGTAAGTTATATGATCTATATATCCCTTAAGCATTGTCTCTAAACATATTACATTTTCTGCTTTGATATAAGAAAATTTTTGTGTGTGTTAAATATTTTCAATAGGACAGTTGCCAGGAACTTTATCCACCGTAAGAAATAAGTTTATCCACTATCTCATCTCCAAATTCTGTATTAAGAACCTTTTGAACCAAATCACAAAGGAATCGGCAGTTCCCAGGTAACCTACCCCGTTACTTTTGTGGCTGTGAACCTCTCCTTGGGAAAGCACAGACTCACACTGAAATCCCCTGTTTACTCTGCAGTGAGTCTCAATTAGAAGGCTAGCAAAGGATTGAGCAGGAATTTCACATGAAATAATTCAAAGAAAGCTGAAATAATGATGGCAACGATTGGAGCTGCTTGGTGCAAGTAGTATTTTTCAGCAGCAGTGAGCTACACATTTGGGGATTTGGGACACTCATAAGAATAAATTCTTGTTCCATTTATTTAGAAGTACACTCTAGAGTATTCCTTTAAATATGTGAAGAATGCAAATTGACAGGCTCATAACAGCATCGCGGAGGAGAAATGGCAAACTTTATTTCTTTGATAACATGGAGACGTTAGGTCAGGAACACAGGCACAAGAGAAGGATGCAAACACTATTCAAAAATCATTCATTAAATGTTCAGATTTTATGGAAAATTGTTGAATTCCACAGGGAAATGACTTGATAAAAGCAGTTCAAAGATAAGCGTTTGTTTGATTTTGAGGCTGGGGAAAATAATCCCAGAGTCCTGAGTACAGCATTAATTTATTCTACAAAGCCTGTGTCGATTTTGCTTTTCTTTTGAAGTCAGGATGTTGATTTTAGGGTTCATGATCACAGTTACCTCATACGGTCAATCAGAACTTTCTAGCAGTTTTCTGATAGTTCATTGAGGTTTAGAGATGGTACATTAATTAATTAGACAAAGAAAGGCAATGCACGGTCTGTGACAGGGAGGAATGTTTTACCAGTTCCGGAACAGATCTGTGAAATGGAGCAGTAGAGGCAGCACATTGCCACATCCCAGTGGTCCTATGTCCTTTTCTGATGGTCTCTGGTATTATTGTGAGGTCTCAGTAGCAACAGTCTTTGTTCTTCCGTCAGGATGATGCAAACAAATTCTGGATCTTCCCCCAGGGAGGTGGTGTGGCTCACCTCCCTGGATCTTTTTGCCCCTTCCTCCTCTCCTGTCCTTATTGCTATACTTTATTTTGGGGGCTGGCCATTAATGCCTGTCTAACCTCTCTTGGTCAATGGTCAGAGGACAACTACTCATGAGTTACATGACTTGGCCTTTTGTCCACCTCCCTTTCAATGTAAATTTAGCATTCCTTCTAAGAACAAATGCTTCTTATTTTCGCTACACTGAAGATAATGAAGTGGCCTATGAGTCAGAACCTTGATTCTTATGACTTCTCCTCTGTCTTCTTACAGAGATTTGCTTACGTTTGCAGAAGGCTGTTTACCAATGGGACACAGTTAGATGAGGTCTCATGTTACACAGGAAAGACCAAATGTGGAACTCTGGGTTAACACTGCTAGAAGTGTCAACAGGGGGGTGGAAATTAGTTTGGCCTTATCTAGGGGTGAGTGCTCCATAAGTTCGGTCAAAGCTAGGGGTCTCTTTAACCAGTCTGAAATTGGGCCTTGAGCTTCGTTCATATCCTCAAAACCAGCTCTTAGCACCTATAGAGCTAATTGGATAACTCATCACATTGAGGAAGATAATTTTAGGTGGTTGACAACAGCTACAGCATAGGTTCTGGGAGGAGTTTCAAACATGGCTGTGGGGACAGGAGGACAGTATGGAATTTTGGAGATTGCTCCTTCTTCCACTTTTACTGGAGAGTTTTAAAGAAAATTTATCTCACTTTCATTGCCACAATGATTGTTGAAGATTCTCAAGCATGGCCGATTTGTGTGCTCACCAGCAACACAGTTTTCAAGGAATCCTTTAGTGGACTTTGTGCCTTTGATCGATAAATTGTAAATCTTGAGTGTCTTACCTTCCTGAGATTGGTAATTTTGGTTTTTAACTCGAAGACTAATACTGGTTCTACCTGTCCCACTGCTAATCTGATTCCTATGGCCTATTTATGCTGAAAAACAGGACTGAACCATTTCAGTTTTCAATGTTGTTGGATGACTGCTTTATACTGATGCTGTATCATTGGCTTGATCTTGCCATGTATACTTGCAAAGGCTTCTTCACACTCCTGAAGCCACAACTATCCAACCTTGACAGTCTATAGTCATTTATTCTGATATCTCAAGCAAGGTGGCAGATCTCATAACCTGAAATATTTCAACCAAAATGGTCAGTGGCTAAGAAAATGTGCTGTTTTTAGTTATTTTGTGCCTGCCTGAAGAATGACAGTCATATTATGCTTTGTAATGTCTTTACTGTTATTGAGGAAATTGGCAAGTTGCTTGTGGTCTTCAAGAAACTTCAGAACTTGGGACTTCCCTGTTATCATTAGTAATTCATAAACTCGAGAGAATAAATTTTGTTTAATATTCATGAACTTGAAAATATGCTCAATATACCTTCTGCTGAGATCCCTCAGCATTTTGTGAGGGGTTGTTCCATGCAGTTAGTTTTTCCAATGCTAATATAGAAAGTTAATACTGCAGCAACTGAAATTCTGAAATTAAAATGAAATATACCAACAATACAGAGTTGCCAGGCAGTACCTAAGGAGAGAGAAACAGATTTGAAAACATATACCAACAGACTGAAGAACAGCTTCTTCCCCACTGGTATCAGACTTATGAACAGACTTCACATATTTTAGAGTTGCTCTTTCTTTGCACCTCCTCTATGGCTGAAACACAATATTCTGCATTTATTCCATTACCTTATACTCACGTAAGGTATAATTTGTCGAGCTAGCACACAGAACAATACTTTTCACTGTACCTCAGTAAATGTGACAATAATAAATCAAATCAAAAAATTTAATGATTGAAATTGGTCATGTATAAAGTGATAAATATAAAGAAGTTTTAAGAAAATATGGGGGCAGAGAAAGGAGGGAATCAATAAAAGGAAAGGTCTGTATTATGACTGAAAGCAGGAGAGATTAAGTGACTAAATAGATGTTAATTTGATACGTAAACAAACATAGGACGAATGTAAAGGTTGTGCAATGGCAAGAAAGTGATCATGATTAACAGTCATTTTCTGAAAATAAAAGGACACAGCTTATGACCTGAAATTGTTGGCTTAATATTCAGAAGGCTGTAGGGTGTCTATCAAAAGATGAGATGTTGTTTTGAGTATAATTAACATTGAACATATCATCCTGCATCATTTCCACCTCCTCTATTTTCCTGCCACGATCAAATCCAGCAGCACCTCCCCTCTCCTTTCAACATTCTGAAAGGATCATTCCCTCTGTCACGTCTGCTTCACTCTTCAGGTATCCTTAATGCTCCATCCCATTTCTAATGCTGTCTCTCGTGCTAGCACAGGAGGTGCAGCAGCTGTCGTTTTACATCCTCCATTCTCATCATCCAACGCCCCAACTGTTTCTGGGCAAGATAACAATTTCCTTGCCATCCTTTCAATTCCTCTTTTATTTACTGCTCATAGTGAACCTCTGCTTTATTGAGAATTTTAAACTAAGATTGTGTGACCAATTTGTGGAAACTATTCATTCAAATAAACAGCTGGTCAACTACTATTGCATTTCACTGCCACACTCTCAATCTGACCTCGCATCTTCAGGGATGACCTTACAGAGATTTACAAAATTATGAGGGACATGGATAGGGTAAATAGGCAAAGTCTTTTCCCTGGGGTTGGGGGATCTAGAACTAGAGGGCATAGGTTTAGGGTGAGAGGGGAAAGATATAAAAGAGACCTATGGGGCAACTTTTTCACACAGAGGGTGGTACGTGTATGGAATGAGCTGCCAGAGGAAGTGGTGGAGGCTGGTACAATTGCAACATCTAAGAGGCATTTGGATGGGTATATGAATAGGAAGGTTCAAAGTTTGTGAGAAGATTTGTAGCTCGGGTGCTCATTGCTGTGGTTCTATTTGCCGAGCTGGAAGTTTTTGTTGCAAACGTTTCGTCCCCTATCTAGGTGACATCCTCAGTGCTTGGGAGCCTCCTGTGAAGTGCTTCTGTGGTGTTTCCTCCGGCATTTATAGTGGCCTGTCCCTGCCGCTTCCGGTTGTCAGTTTCAGCTGTCCGCTGTAGTGGCCGGTATATTGGGTCCAGGTCGATGTGTTTGTTGATGGAGTTTGTGATGAGTGCCATGCTTCTAGGAATTCCCTGGCTGTTCTTTGTTTCGCTTGCCCTATTATGGTAGCGTTGTCCCAGTCGAATTCATGTTGCTTGTCGTCTGCGTGTGTGGCTACTAGGGATAGCTGGTCATGTCGTTTCGTGGCTAGTTGATGTTCGTGGATGCGGATCGTTAGCTGTCTTCCTGTTTGTCCTATATAGTGTTTTGTGCAGTCCTTGCATGGGATTTTGTACACTACATTAGTTTTGCTCATGCTGGGTATCGGGTCCTTCGTTCTGGTGAGTTGTTGTCTGAGTTTGTGTGCTGTTATAAGTCCTAGTGATCGCAGTAGTCTGGCTGTCAGTTCAGAGATGTTCTTGATGTATGGTAGTGTGGCTAGTCCTTTGGGTTGCGGCATGTCCTCGTTCCGTTGTCGTTCCCTTAGGCATCTGTTGATGAAATTGCGAGGATATCCGTTTTTGGCGAATACCTTGTATAGGTGTTCCTCTTCCTCTTTTTGCAGTTCTGGTGTGCTGCAGTGTGTTGTGGCCCTTTTGAATAGTGTCATGATGCAACTTCGTTTGTGTGTATTGGGGTGGTTGCTTTCATAGTTCAGGACTTGGTCTGTGTGTATGGCTTTCCTGTGTACCTTTGCTATAAATTCTGTGTCTTACAATTGTGTCCTCCACAACCACCTGATGAAGGACCGGCGCTCCGAAAGCTAGTGCTTCCAATTAAACCTGTTGGACTCCATCCTGGTGTTATGTGATTGATAATTTTCACTCCCACCTCAGCCTTTCCATGTGATTGAAGATAGTGCAGAGATGATGAGTGGTGGTGAATTTCCCAATTGTTTATGGAGTGACTAAATTCTTCACTTGTGAATTGAAGAACCATAGTTGCTCATCACAACTTTGGGAGTGCCATAAGGGCTGAAGTGTGCTTTGAGGGCTTTCAGCAACCTTAGCAACAGTCGACAAAGCAGCTCATAGCCTACACTGAAAAGATAATCAGTTCCTGCCATTGTGAAGAGATCTACTCCCTTATTAATCCAATTGTCTGTTTGGGATGTTGAATGTCATCAGCTGCTCTCTAGATTGCTTAGCTCAGTACTCATTACAAGTGCTGCAATGGCTTATGTAGTCCTTGATTTAGTTGCTTATATTTGGCCAGTAGAACACATCTCTTGTCTTCCCTCAGATGAAGCTTAATTCCTTGGTGGCTTGCATAGATGTGAATTACCATCTCTCCTCACAACTCTTTGGGGGTAACGGTTCTATTTTCTTTCTACTAAATGCCATCTTAGACTGTCAGTTCAACTCTGCATTCTCAAAACAAATTTATATCAATAGGTGTGTCCTGAAAGTTTTTTTCAGTCTATTCAACAAATGTACATCAGTCTGGTAAACAGTCCCAACAGTGCTGAGCATAGTGATGTTTAACCTCTCTGGCTTGTTCAACAAATCTGTTGCCATTTCATAATTTTTGCGTCGTGCAAGGAGCAATCTGCTTCATAGTGCCTTTTAGCTTTCTGGAGAGATGGGATCTGTTTTAGCTCTGCCCTGTTTTTTTTCTTGTACTTTACTTTATTACTTACAGCATCGTTCATAGCTTTGAACACTTCTGAGCTGCTCTGTCAGTAGCTGCACTTTTCTTTACACACACTAGCTTAGTACCATTTCTGATACCATGTCCTGTGCACAATCTCGTGAGAATTAATTCAGGAAGATTGCTGCCTGCAGTGTGTGTGAGGCTTATGGTAGAGATTCCATGACTATGGCAGGTTAGGAAATACATTTGTGTTTGATTGGCTTCCAATTCAAACATTGAAAACTCCTAAAAGATTCCAATAGTTCCAAGCGACCTGTGAACCTCCTGAAGCATTGTTGACTCAACTTAACTAGTATTGATTTTGTCATCACAGATTCAGTTGAACAAACTCTATTTGCTCATTCGTTGTCCAGTTTTCATAGGACCTGATCATCCAGATGATTTCAGGCTATACCTTTGGTAAAACTTTCACAATCTCAATGTGAAATTCAGCCACAGGCAGTAGGAGGCACAGCTTGTTCTGGGAACTAGAAGCTCTGCAACAAAATCTGCAATATTTAGCAATAAGTTGGCAAAGAGGAGATAAAATCAATAATGTTATGTGAGAAAGGGTGAGCAAGTGATGGAAAGACTACCCCTTTTGCCAGTTGAGTATCAGGTTTATACAAATGTTGAAATACCTTAGTGAACATTTTAAGAGGTTTTGTTGCCTAAACAATATCTTTGTATGTCCAGTAATGGAATTGATGAAGAAAAACTGCATTTATGTAGCATCATTTGTGGCCGTAGGATTTTCCACATTGCTTTACAGGCAATGAATGAATTACTTTTAAAGGCAGTCACTGTTATAATAGAAGAAATGTAACAGCTAATTTTCTACACTGCAACATTCACTAACTGCAGTGTGATAATGACTGCTTAATTTGTTTTTTTGTGATTTTGGAGGATACATTTTGGGGAAAACTGCTCTACACTTTTGCAATGGAGTTCCATGAGATTTTGTATGTCCATGGAAGCAGTAACTTGATTTTTAACACCTCACCTGAAGGATTTCACCTCCGACACTGCAGCACTCTTTCAATACCAAGGTTTCATCTTAGATTATTGTGTTTATCTTTCGAATAGGACTTCAGTGCATAATCTACTTACTTGAATGAAATAATTAAAACAACTAGCCCATAGCTGTGGCAATGTCTAATTAGTGTTCAAATGTATAATTCTAACCAATCTGTTCAGCAACACGAACTTGTGCTGACTAAGATGAATGCATACTCAAGACTAGATTGCTTGTAATCCTCATTTCCCCTCCCCCCACCTTGTCTCAGTCAAATCCATCGAACTCAGCACTGCCTTCCTAACCTGCAATCTTCTTCCTGACCTCTCCGCCCCCAAGTCCCTCCTCCCTACCTTTTATCTTAGCCTGCTGGACACACTTTCCTCATTCCTGAAGAAGGACTTCTGCCCGAAATGTCGATTCTCCTGTTCCCTGGATGCTGCCTGACCTGCTGCGCTTTTCCAGCAACACATTTTCAGCTCTGATCTCCAGCATCTGCAGACCTCACTTTCTCCTGTAATTTGCTAGTCCTGTCCATAAACACAGAAAAGCTTACAATGGGGGTACACCTCGCTGTTAGATTATAACTATTCAATTATTGAAAACAACATCAGTTTTGTGTCCTTTCCCAAACTAGAAATTCAGAAAGTTAAGCAAATCAAATGCATGCTATGCAGCTTAAGTAAGAGATGTTGGAAAGGAAACTTCTCTGCTGGTTTACTGATTGTTATTACTTACTGATAGGTAATTCCTTAAAACTGCTATTATACAGAAAGAGAGAGAAATTTTATTTCACTAACATGGAAACCGAGGGGTTGTGATCTCAATTGGAGCAAATTGTATATTCATGAGTAACTCCAAAATTGCTCAATTTATTTCACTAGTGAAAAAAACTGCATTCAGTACCCATTTGTATTTTCACATCTGTTCTTCATTTCAGAATAAATTAATGCAAAGGTAATTTCTTCAAGACATTTCAGAGACAGACATGCCACAGAAAAATAATTAACCCCAACATATTTATTCTCAGCATGTCATTAATAGCGGCATAGTATACAGAGATCAGAGTAACCATCTCCATTTAAAGCTCAAGATTTATTTTAAACTGCTAATCTTCAGTTACGTGAATGATTCCTTAAGCTGTTTATTGCAAAAAGAATGTGAAACTAATATAATAGGCTATTATGCATTCAATGCATTTGTATTAAAACAGTAACAACATTCCCTTTACAAATTTCTCACATGGTGAATGGATTTTCAAATTCCAAAGTCAAGTCTACATTAACTAACAAAAACAGAAATTGTTAGAAAAGCTCAGCACGTCTGGCAACATCAATGGAGAGAAGTCAGAGTTTCAGGTGCAGTGACCCTTCCTCAGAACAGATAGTAGCTCGGAAAAACATTGTTTTTTATGCAGAAGATAGGATGGAGGAAGGAGGGAAGGTGTAAACGATAGGTGGAGATAGAGCCCAAAGAGAGAGAAGAATAGATGGACAGACAAATGAGTGGATAACAATTATCCTGGGAGAATTTAATTAAACCATTGATCTACAGCAATCATATTATTTAAAATTAAAGAGAAATACTGCATGTACTGCAATGAGAAACATGAAATGTGACTAGAAAACAGAATGTTTAAAACTCCTGTCACCATGTATAGCTAAAGTGTGGCACTTGAGAGGCCAAAACAGTTCTAAACTTTAGATCTTGTTGACATTGTTCCATTTGGTAACTGAATCTCACCAATTGCCTTAGGCAGAGTTAGTCAGCTGTACTGTGCTGCGTGCTGGTAACTAGGGGCGACTGATGGACTGTGCAGATGTCATAACCAGGATAGATGAGAATGAGCTGCTTTAGGCTAAAGGATTCTTGTTTGACTTGGAGGACCCCGTTCCCTCCTCTTGGCCCCATAGAGGTCTATTTTTAAAGTAAATCAAATACTTTTTCTATTTGGAGACTGCAGGCAATGTTTCTTAAGGAGAGTGAATGCTAACAGCATACACTGTGCATGATCCTTCCTTTTTCTGTATGTGGAAGAAAAGAATACAATCTGGTTACTCAAAGTGGAATAGGAGCCTATTTGGACATTTAAACAGTCTTTCATCTTTTGTGTCCAGGAATACTGACCACACTTTTATTTTTCCCTGAAGTACTACTATGCACAACTGAGTGACCTACCCACCTCTAAAATCACCATGACTTTTTTCTGTGTTTTTTTTAAACTACTATCCACCACCAGTAAAATCTACTATCCACCATCTTTGTAATGCTGACTACTCATTTAAAGACCTGCTTGAAACTTGGTTCTGGTGTGTGAATGAAATCACAAGATCTCCAAGACTCCCTCTGCTCATTGTCTATTAAGATTAGATTAGATTCCCTACAGTGTAGAAACAGGCCCTTCAGCCCAACAACTCCACACCAACCCACCGAAGAGTAACCCACCCAGACCCGTTTCCCTCTGACTAATGCACCTAACACACAGGCAATTTGGTACGGCCAATCCAACTGACCTGCACATCTTTGAACTATGGGAGGAAACCAGAGCACGTGGAGGAAACCCACGCAGACACAGGGAGAATGTGCAAACTCCACACAGACAGTTGCCAGAAGCTGGAATCGAACCTGGGACCCTGATGCTGTGAGGCATCAGTGCTAACCACTGAGCCACCATGCCGCCCTTAAGTGAAAAGAAAATCCTTTCCCCCCGTCCTACTTCAGTTATTGTTTTGATGATCTTGTTTAATAGATTTTATCCTAAAATTTTGCTTTTAATCTGATTGTGAGTTACAAGCCCAAATTAATTTGCAAAAACTGCACTGTAAGCTGCATTTGATGCTCTGCAGATACTGCATTTGAGTGCCCAGGGAAATGCTGCCGAGATAGCAAATGTGCCTTTAAAATTGAATCACGCATTGTAAAATGTTCAATGAACCAATTAATGAGACCAGCATTTTAACAGCTCCGATTCTAGCTTTCAGGGAAAGTTAACAGTTTTAAATATACATTTTAGATTGTTTGAGGGTGAATGGGATAAGAAAATTGACGAAATAATTATTAGCTTTGAAAATCTGAACTATTATTTTTGTAACAATAACACAGTCTCTAAGTGGAAATGAAGATTATTTTCAGGGAAAGATAATTGTTTTTATTTTGTTTTTAAAGCATCGTGCATTAGCATAATGATGTTAGATGTAAGTGGTACATTGATGCACCCCTGAATGGTGTGTGTCACTGCATCTTTTGATTGTAAACCAATGAAAACAGACTTACAAAGGACTTTTTGCACAATGCCATGAATTCCTTTGAAGGAAAAATAGTCCAATTAAATTCAGATAAATTTGGAATCAAAGAATAGAGACATAAGAAACTATTTTGCCTCACATGAATGTGATACTTTACAGCAACTGTCTCCTACTGAGCCCGAAAGAGCGGGATGCCTCATATGCTTAGCTGATTAAGTTGGTGAGGAATTGATCTCCGTAGGCCATGAATTCTAACATAGGTTTGTGCTAAGTTTGTTTGTTGCGATTTATCTCCTTGCATCTCCCTTCCCTAATTATTGGCACTGCCAAAGTTACTACTCATATTCAATACATAAACTATAAACACCTGGGTAAATTAAGCTGCGGGCCAATGATTATCTATTAGGTAAAATAAACAATAAATAGCAATTGTGCTGATGTTTGGCACAAGCATTCAATAGCAGCCACACCACTCCAGGAATTCCATGATTTCCCGTTTCATTTTATGAATGTGTAAATCTATCAAAGCCTTTACCTTGACATCACATGCCTGGTGTTCTTGGTAAGTTACTTGTGTTTTTAATAAACTCACTCTTGACAAGATTTATGACTAGGTCAGCTGGCTGTTACTGTTTAAATGAGGCTTCCAATTGTGTCATATATTCTTTGCAAGTGCTTCATTGCAACAATGCATCCAAATAAATCACGTCATTTAATACACAAGTTAAGATTTGGTCCTTAAGTCTTGAAAGTAACTGGAGCATTCTTAACCCAAATGGTATGGTTCAACATTGATGTAATCATTTGGTATATCAAAAGCTGATTGGATAAATCGTGTGATATATTGGCCAAGCATCAATTGCTTTGAACTTCACAGAAGGTTTATTCCTGTGAAGTTCTGTGAGGTTTCTTGCGAGATCACTCAAACTAACTAACCCGCCCTCATGGTGATGCATTTGTGATGCTAGTCCGTTTCTATTACTTGCTCTCACTGGAAGGACTCACTACTGCCACGATATCTTGTAATGGACTAGCATTCCTGATGCTGGTGCTGTGCTTAAAAGGCTGTTGTAAGCCTAGACAACGATGATGAATCCAGACCTACCTTGCATGGTGGCTGACCTTTAACCCAGATATGGCAGAGAAGGGGAAATTGTAACCTCGCTTTATGGACAGGGACTTGGAGGTCCTGATGGATAGAGTTTATGCAACAGAGTGCTATCCTCTTCCCCCAGGACTAACCATTTTCCCTCATTCATTCTCACCCACCCAAAATGCAGCACATTCAACGCCGCATGCCCTTTGCAATGTCCATTCATTTACTTAGGATGACTCACACCTTTCCCCTACTTGTACCAGTTCCAACAAAGTGTGACACCCACTTTCACCTCACTCAGTCCCTCGTTTTCTTTCTTTCCAGCAATCATGGTACTAAAGGAGATTGAGATGATCACATGACATCAACCATGAGATTTCCCATCAGCCCATCCTTCGTTATGTGAGGCACAAAGCTTCCCTGTACAGAACAAGCAGACCCCCTGTTATCACATATAGGGAACAGGCAAAAGTGAGGACTGCAGTTGATGGAAACCAGAGTCTAGATTATCGTGGTGCTAGAAAAGCACAGCAGGTCAGGCAGCATCTGAGGAGCAGGAAAATCGACATTTCAGGCAAAAACCCTTTATCAGGAATGGAGGCAAGGAGCCTCCAGGGTGAAGAGATTTTGCCCGAAACATCAATTTTCTGCTCCTTGAATGCTGCCTGACCTGCTGTGCTTTTCCAGCACCACTCTAATCTAGACATACAGGGAACAATTTAGTCTTTTAGAAGGCAAGAAACTTAATCATTTTATGCATTAGGGTGAGTTTTCTATGTATAATTGGGAATTGGCTCAAACCAGGAGAAGATTTACTTGAGATGGCAGATCAAACTTTAAACATAAAGTATTTGTGATAAAGCACGTGGCTCATGACTAGAATAAGTGGGATTTAAATCGCAACTATCACATATCCTTTTAGGGACTGTAAGAGTACCTCTATCTCAGGCCATTCCACTGTTCTTGGCCTTCCTTGATGAGGAGCAAAGAGTCCAAGGAGAACTCTGAAAATATCAGAAAAGACTTTATGAATCCTCTCCTGGCTCACTCCTCATCAGGAAAAGCCCAAATCCCAAGGTTTGAATGAATGATGTTCACTCAGAAATTGTACTTCTTTAACATCCTCATGCTGATCATCCAGGACGGCACTCTGGGTAGCATGTTGTTCATACCTCACCTGAACACTTTCCTAATTACTCAGGCTAAGTGTAACATTCAGTCTAGTCTTCCCTTGTTCTCTCCTTAGAACTCTGTAAAAGGATGCATGGGAGTTGCCATACTAAAAGCCAGCACATGTTTCTATCACACTTCCAAAGAGAGGAGGAACAAAGGTTTTACAGGCATCTTGATAGGAAAAAGTGAGGTCTGTAGATGCTGGAGATCAGAGTTGAGAGTGTGTTGCTGGAAAAGCACAGCAGGTCAGGCAGCATCCGAGGAGCAGGAGAATCAGGCTGGAGCCCTTCATCAGGAAACAGGCATACAGGCATTTTGATAGGCAATCTTCACATTGAGCTTCACCTGATTTAACTACCTTCCAATGATCTCATGTAACATTACTGTACTGAGCATAAGTAATGGTCATAAAAATACTTATTCATCATGACATCACCACGCTTGCAGGAAAATCATTGCAGTATGTTCAGAATAAATGAATGGTCTATAAATAAGTGTGTTAGTAGCATGTAGCAACCAGATCAAAAGCAAAACAGTGCATGGTAATAAATTTCTTTGAACTTTGTGACCAACTTTTAATTAAACTGATGCCATAAGGGCATTCAGATTATTAGATTTCTTTTGTCAAACATTCAACTAATTAAAGATATATATGTGTGTGTTAGTCCAGCAGGTATTAATGAAAGCAAAGGTCTGTGGAGTTAAGACTAGGGACAATTGTCATGCAGTGTTGAATGTGACATTTAACATTAATTGCTGAGGGTGAAGAAAGTTTATTGATCTATTACAGGCTAGATTTTATGAAAGTAAGATAGCAAGAGACTGAACTGAACATTCGAATGACTTCTGGGAAAAAAAAACAGAAATTGCTGGAGAAAATCAGCAGCTCTGGCAGCATCTGTAGGAAGAAAGCAGAAGTTTTAAGTCTGGTGACCCTTCATCAGAACTGCTAGTAGAT
The DNA here is from genome assembly GCF_004010195.1 of Chiloscyllium plagiosum. NCBI lineage: Eukaryota > Metazoa > Chordata > Chondrichthyes > Orectolobiformes > Hemiscylliidae > Chiloscyllium > Chiloscyllium plagiosum. Next base: position 21,109,070 of record NC_057726.1, on the reverse strand, counting down.
AGGAAAAAGTGGTATTTATGCTGAAGCCAATGTAGGGGAAATGGGGAGAGGGAAGAGGTGAGCAAGTACTGGAGATAGAGTCCAGAGGCAGAGAGAGATATGAACAGGGTAGGTAAACAAGGAGATTAGGTACTATATAGCAGGCCAGGACAGAGGAAAAGCTGAATAAGTGATAATAAAGCTAAGAGTGAGAAAATGGGTTAGCTGTACTGAATACAACTCACATAACATGATGATGGACCTAGGACTATGTGGGAATGAGTGACTGTTTTTTTCAGATCCATAGTTCTTTGCTTTATATTAGGGTGAAATATCTGTATAGAACAGATAATTTGAATGAACACTTATGCTACAAAATCTGAAGCAAAAACAAAAACTTCTTAAAATAAAATATGACAGGGCCTTGGCATCTTGAAGAAGAAATGACAGGTTGACATTTGGATGGATACTGATCATCACAAATGAAAGATAAGCACGTCTCAGTTCAAAAGAGGAGTTGGAGCAAGAAACAGCTGATGACCTAAAAACAGATATACTTAATAGAAATGCAGGCAACAGATGATATGAAAGGTCATCTCATTAACAAATACAGTCTGCGTTCATGCCTTCAACCTCAGAAAATGTCCCAAGGCATTTCAAAGTACCATTATAAACAAAATATTATATTGAACCATATACGATATTAAGAAAATAGCTGAAAAAATCTTGGTGTCTTTAGGAAGTGCCTTAAAGCAGGAGGGTGAGGAACAAGAGAAAAAGAAACATTTTTAGGAGGAAAATTCTCGAAGACATTACAAAAAGTATCTGAGCAACAGGGTCCATGCTGAGAAAGGCAATAAATCCTACAAGATTGCATTACAGTGTGGAAACAGGCCCTTCGGCCCAACAAGTCCAAACCGACCCGCCGAAGCGCAACCCACCCATACCCCTACATTTACCCCTTTAACCTAACACTATGGGCAATTTAGCATGGCCAATTCACCTGACCTCCACATCTTTGGACTGTGGGAGGAAACCGGAGCACCCGGAGGAAACCCACGCAGACACGGGGAGAACGTGCAAACTCCACACAGTCAGTCGCCTGAGGCGGGAATTGAACCCGGGTCTCTGGCGCTGTGAGGCAGCAGTGCTAACCACTGTGCCACCGTGCCACCCGTAAATCCTGTAGTTCTGTTGTTTGAATTTTATTAAACAATAATTAGATTGATATAAAGAACATGGTTGTAGTTTTCCACTGATCTCAACTCTTCAAGGCAGATGCTTACTTCTTTTGGAAGCACCTTGACGGCAGTTATAATGATTACAAATAATGGGACAAGCGATCGAACATCACATAAAGTTCCCCAGTGTTGGCAACAGAACAAATGAGATTTTGATTCAAAGTAAATGTGCATTTTAACAGGTGGTAAGCCCTAAAATTTCACAAATACAAATTAACAATGATGCTCCAGAAATTGCTTGAATTGGATATAACAAAGGGATTTATTTGCACCTTTGCAACAGCAAGAATTATTGACAAATAGCAAGGATCAAATGACAGGGCCCTTTCTTGTGTCTGCTTTAATAAGAAGTTGAAAATAGTTAACTCCATGCTTCAACGGTCAATCAAATAGATGGTTTCAATAAATTGCTCCCCAATCTCAACCACATTAAATCAGGATGCAGCCTTCTCATCAACGGCGCCAAAGCACATCAACTATAATTTAACAGGAGGCCCACTTATAGATAGCAATGGCATCTATCTACACTCCCAGGGCACTGCATCTCAGGATTTGTCCTAAAAGAGATATAGCTGTTACAATTGAGCAAGGTAGGTTTGCCTACCAAATAGCTCTGAGATTCCGATCTTTGCTCTCTGGATTGTGAAGGGAATATTGCTATCAATCCATCACTCCGGTCTACTGAGATAAAGAGACTCTTCTTCAATTTCATCAGAGGGTTGACTGTCACAATCCGGGTAATTTCATAGCTACTGCATACAGTGACAGAAAATTACAATTGATGATGCTCCTCCGTGATTTATGTTTGACGCGGAAGGAGAAAGTGTCAGTTATAGCACAATTAACTGCATCAGTAACCATTTTAGGGAGAATGATGGTGTTGTAGATAATGCTGCTGAAATTGAAAGACAAGTGTAGGTGTAACAAATGCCACATTTGAAATTCACAATCCTGATGCTCAGCTCAGTTTCTTAAAGCTGCAGAGCCATCTTGAAATAGATATTTGTCATGTTTAGGAAAAATCTTAAGTCGGCCAAGCTATTCAATTATATTTCATTAATCTAACCAGTGTGAGGCAGATTTCAAAATTGTGTTGTGACAGTGCTAACAAGTATTAAAAAGACACATTTAATATATGTCAAATGTACAACTAATAATCCAAATGTGTTTCAATTTAGTTTTGAGCTCTAGCAATGAAACAACAAGCTGGTAAAATCCATGTAAAACATGCTTAAGAACTGGACTGATATTCATTTTTTGTAGTTAGTTCAATATTCAGAAAATGCAACAGCATCGGAATGTTAGGATTGGTTTAAGTTAATTTTTCTGACCAAATAAGAGATTAGCTATCTGAATATAAGATCGTTCTTTTGTTTATTATTCTACGTGAAAGAGAACCTGTTCAGATGGAAAATTTTACTGTAAATGCTTGGTATGTATCCCCTCCCTGCCAACCCCTAGATCTTTGTCTTTATGCAGCCGAGGTTCATGCCAGATGTGAAATGAGGGTACAGTGCAGGAACTTTCCATTAAAGAGGCTGGAAAGCCTGCCCACAGTTCCCTGGAAGAGAGAATGGTCACCTTGTAGACCATCTACATCATAAGTCACTCATTCCTTCTGACAGGGAATACCTTAAAATGTGACCATTTACAGGAAGCCAGTTTTCCAGCCCAATCTGAACCCCAAGTATTGCTTTCAGCTGTTCTTCAATTGTTGGCATGTTATAAAGCCTTTGAGGAGAAAGTGAGGACTGCAGATGCTGGAGATCAGAGCTGAAAATGTGTTCCAGCAACACATGTTATAAAGCCTGACCATATTGCCAGATTTTGAAGTGGCAAAGAACCTGATATTTCCAAAAGGGAGAGTTCTCACTTCAGCTTCATTTCACTTTAAATGTAATTTTTTTTAATGTAAAACAAAATAAAGAATTTATATATGTATAGTTTCAAATGATTTTAGAGTTAATGACCTGAATATTTTCGGGATAACTAAGTACTGCTATCTCTACCAAAAGTGTGAACTGACCCTGTTTCAGTGGGCAGGGGTGTCCTAGACCACTATTGTATGGTGACAACCAGGCAGAGGCTGGCAGCTTGGCTCAGCATTATCAGCGCAAGCAGCAGCCTCTGCTTAGTCTTTTGAAGGAAGGAACAGCTGCCTTAATGTCACTGATGGCCATCCACCGTTACAAAGCAACTGATAGGACCTGAGGCCTCAAGAACTCATTACCTGCCCTTAGTTGGATGGCATATGCAGAGCAGTAGGAAGTGTTCCCAACTCCTCTCTGGATTCTGTGTTGTGAGTGCCATTCCTGCTTCCTGCTTCTCCTGTTGGCAACAAAGCACCCCATTAATGTGCAGTCATATGGTTCAGCCCCTGACTTCGTCTATGTCTAATTGTGGCTTGGAGAATCAGGCAATACCTCTGTAACACAAATCGAAGAGACTGAGCACAAACTCGCAGAACAGTTCAGGGAACATGTCTAGTGCTTAAGCACCAATCAACCCCACCTTCCTGTGGCCATCCACATCAATTGTCCTCCCACTCCCATAAGGAAAGATCTATTCTAGGTCTTCTCCACCGTCTACACAAACTGGAGGAGGAGCACCTCATCTTCCGCCTTGGAAGCCTACAACAACACAGCCTCAACATTGAATTCACCAGTTTCCAAATCTCCCCTCCCACCAACTCATCCCAGATTCTATCCTTCGACTCAGATCTGCCCTCTTGACCTGACTGTCCATCTTCCTTCCCATCTATCCGCTCCACACTTCCCACCAACCTATCAGTTTATCTCTGTACCCTTTTCCCCTCTCTCCAGTCCTGAAGAAGAGTCCTGCCTGAAACATGCACTATCTTGCTCCTCGGCTGCTGCCTGACCTGCTGTGCCTTTTCCATCACCCCCCTTACCAAATCAGGGAATGTAATTACATCATTAGACTTGTACCTGTTCCCAACATGGCCAGCAGGATTGAGATTGCCTGAAAATTAGAATGATGTTTAGACTAACTGTGTTTATTTTGTTCCTTTTATTGTTCCATGTGCAAACTGGGCAAGAAAATCTCTTCCAACTTATCTGTCAGCTGGATATATTTTGTCGACATAATCCTGAATATAATATTTATCTCCTAACATTTGATATATCTGATATGAATGCAATTGTTTCATCCAGCTAAGACATAAATGGTTAATATTCTAATGTTGTTGTTTTTCCTTTTTGATTAGACCCTGGAAGTGTTGAAATATGAATTGATTGTCCAAGCTAAAGACATGGCAGGCAGTGATGTGGGATTGACAGGCACCGCAACTGCAACTATCATCATTGATGACAAGAATGACCATCCACCTGTATTCACTAAATCTATGGTGAGCAGACAGCATAAGTATCCTATCACTTTGTTAGACATCTTTAACATCAGTTAGAAGCTGAATTTAAGATTCAAATTTTAGCTTAAGAAAAGCAAGAGCAGGAATTGGCAATAGGTCAATGGAACCCATTGTGTCAATCAGTAAAGTCATGGCAGAAATCTCCAGCATTCCTGTCATACTGTGTATGTTTGTTCAGTGTAAACATACTGTAGTGGTTGTTCCAGGAGCTAAGCACTGAAATAGTCAATTAATTTAGTTGGCAATAGCCTATATTAGTCCGTACAATATAAATGCTTACCATTCTCAACTGAGCTGAATTAACGATAAGTGATTATAAATTTATAGGCAATTAGCAGCTTTCTGCTAAAGCATATATGTTGGTAATTAATCAGTATTATCAGGAACAATTGAATGGCAAAACACAGATGTCAGGTTCAGTCTTTTAATGTGTACTGATGACGGCTGAGTTTCCTTGCTGCGCGCAATCACAAAATCAGGCTCTAATATGTTTATATTTCACAATATCACTTGGTATATTTTCTTGATGCAGTTTAAAATCGGTCTGAAAAGTATATATCAGTGGACATGTCTGGGAATTGATAGTGAAGATTGCTCTTTCACCAATGAGGAAGATTTAAATGCAATAGTAACAATGAATATGATGATAAGGTTAGATGAATTGGAGGAGTCACTTGTGAATCCTAACAATAGCATTGGACAATTGGTTCTGTGCTGTAAATGCTGTTCATTGACAAGAAAATGATGAAAATGCTAAAGACTTTATAGCAGGATAAAATCCTGGAACTGGTTAGTTTATACATGAGGACCCTTCCAGCACATGCTATGTAAAATTTTTGCAATGTTCAAATATATCCAAATTGGAATAAATGTAGATAAATATATTATAATGAGTCTTCAGAAGAGAAGTCTGAAATAGTTTGTTGTTGGTTATGCTATTGCCCCCATTTTAAGTTGCAAATGGGATAGTGATGGAATCTATGCATCTGTTAAAATACAGACTGTCACAAAATCAAATACAATGACATTTAGAAGGAATTCACGGATAGAGATAGCCTGATCAGTATCACTTACCTTGAACTTGTATGTTGCGCAGTCCTCACAAACAATGCCTGACGATTAGTGCCAAGTTTCCCAACCTACATAACAGAATTACATTGTGCGGGTCATAGAGTCATAGAGATGTGCAGCATGGAAACAGACCCTTCGATCCAACTCATCCATGCCAACAAGATATCTTGGGAGCTTTCTTTGTTCAAACTATTGTCATTGTTGCTTGGATTTTCTAGACATGTTACAATATCATTGAAATCAAATATGATTAAATTTTACTGTTTTTTGAAAGTTTCTTATCGTAAATTGAAGGGCATAACTAATAATCGATGAAGCAGGTTAACGTATGCCCTTCTTGTGAAGACCTGTTTGATGCATCCCTGGAGTCGATCATCCTGTTTTGCATAAAATGCAGAGGACCGAGGGAGTCCAGATGTTACCTCACTGACAAGTAGCGGACTCTTCCACATTTTCATGAAAAGTGATAGCCTTTCCAATGGCTCATACAATGCCGTGTGTGAGGTCAACAGTTTTGCTTTCATTGTGATGTCTGAAATCTACAGGCAGAACTTTACTTTCCAGTGAGCGGGAAGAGTGGGCAAGGTATTGTGTGGTAAAATGGTGAGGAGCCATATTGGAATGGTCCTTGACCATGTCCCGTTGTTGGAGGGATTTTATCAATGGTGCCTGGAGGTGGCCCAGTACAGATTTTCATTTTTCAAGGCATTAAAGGGCGGCAACAGGGAAAGTCACCCTGGCAGCCGTAACAATTTCAGTGGAAGGTCTTCATACTATCACTTAGATAGAATCTTTTAATTTTTGGCTGCCTACTGGTGAGATGCAGCAGGTCTCCAGGATGTCCCTGTCACAATCTCATGAAGCTGCTGAGGCTCTGAATTACATGCCCTCTAATTGGACTACTAGCTCTGGAAGGTGGCTTGGGGTCTTGAGCAGGACAGTAATCCTGATAGCAGCCACTTGATTGGCTCCTGCCCTCAAAATTGAAGAGGATGCCCCTGCCAAAATGGCAAAATCCTGCCCTCTATCTCTGCCCTAGCAAGCCTGCCGAAGGGTATTACATGCGGGGTTCTGACCAGTTGTAGTTGCTGATGTTCACTGACTCTGGAAGTTTTAGCATGTGCAGACCCCCATTGGCTTACTGACCCATGCAGAATACAGGTGCCTGACTTTCTGTCTGGAAGGGAAATCCATTAGCCATGGATTATTTTTCCCTAAAGAATCTTTACCTATTTTACTTTTGCAAACTTCTATTCCATCTACACAATTTGCTGTTTCAGTGAATCCCCTGCTGTTTGCCAGCTGTCTTACATTATTTCTTCTGAGAATCACAGAATCATCAAGTGCAAAAGAGGTATTTTGTTCCATTAAGTTAGTATCCCAAAAGTATTCTACTTACACTGTTGTCCTGCCTTCCTGCAGTAGGCACATAGCCTTAATTGTTATGACATCCAAGCACTTTAAAGATTGTGAGGTTTCCTGCCTTAATTACCCTTCCAGCCAGTGCATTCCAGACCCCACCACCCTCTGGGTAAAAAAGATTTTCCTCAAATGCCCTCTAAATCTCCTCCCTTTTGCCGCTTTATTATTGATCGTTTGACTAAGGTGAACAGCTGCTTTCTATTCACCCTATCTATGCCCCTCATAATCTTATACACATAACTTCTATTCTGTCAGGTCTCTCCTCAACCTTCTCTGCTCCAAAGAAAACAACCCAAGTTTGTCCAGCCTCTCTTTACAGCTGAAATGCCAGGCAATATCCTGGTGAATATCCTTTGCACCTCCTCCAGTGTAATCACATCCTTCTTTTAGTGTGGTGAGCAGAACTGCACATAGTACTCCCAGCTGTGGACGAATCAAAGTTCCATACAGCTTCAACATGACCTCCCTGCTCTTATCATCTATGCCGTAACTGATGAAGGTAAGTGTTCCGTGAATCTTCTTAAGCACCCTATTAACCTGACTTGACACCTTCAGGGATCTGTGGATAAGCACCTGAAGATCTCTCTGCTCCTCTGAACTTCCGAGTGTTTTGCTGTTCATAGAGTACTTCCTGTCTGTACAGATAACACGCGTATATTTCTATATCAAACATATCCATAGCTTTCTTTAATCAGCTTATCATCATTTGAGTGCTCATTCAATCTGGCACCAAGAATAGATTCCATTAAGTTTTCCACAACTGCTGTTAAATTGACAGTCTGTAGTTAGCTGGTTTTATCTTTTAAATAATGGACAGAAAAATGCAATTTTTCATCTGAAAAGTATAATCCCTGAATGTAATGCTTTAGAAATTGTGACTAATGCACCTGGTCCTGGACGTTTGTCTGATGTATGCATGACACCTTTAACCTCTCCTTACTACGATCTGAAGTCCCCACCTGCTTCAAGAAGATCATCCCAGTGCCAAAAAAAATCATGCAGCGTGTCTCAATGACTACCGTCTGGTGGCTCTGACCTCCACAATTATGCATTGTTTTGAGAGATTAGTCATGGCTCATATCAACTTTTCACCAATTTCCTCATTTCCCCTCCCCCCCACCTCATCCCAGTTCCAACTTTCCAACTCGGCACCACCCTCATGACCTGTCCATCTTCCTTCCCACCTATCCGCTCCATCCCCCTCTCCGACCTATCACTATCACCTCCACCTTCATCTATCTATCGTATTCTCAGCTACCTTCCCCCCAGCCCCACCCCTTCCCATTTATCTCTGCACCCCCTCGGCTCACAGCCTCATCCCTGATGAAGGGCTTTTGCCTGATTCTCCTGCATCTCAGATGCTGCCTGAACTGCTGTGCTTTTCCAGCGCCACACTCGCGACTCTAATCTCCAGCATCTGCAAACCTCACTTTTGCCTCATATCAACTCCAGCCTACCATATTGCCTTGATCCTTTGCAAGTCACCTACTGGCTGTATATTCATCCTTGGAAGATTTGGATAACAAGAATACCTATGTCAGGTTGTGACTTATTGACTACAGTTCTGCTTTCAACACCATAATTCCAAACAAACACAACTCTAAACTCCGAGACCGAGGTCTTCACTCCCAACTCTGTAATGGGATCCTCGACCTCCTGACCCATAGACTGCAATCAGTAAGAATAGATGACAGGACCTCCTCCATTATAATCCTCAAAACTGGTGCCTCATAAAGTTGCATACTCAGACCCCTACTATGCTCCTTATACTCTCACATCTGTGTGGCCAAATTCCTCCCCAACTCCATTTACAAGTTTGCTGACAGCATCACCATTGTAAGTTGGATCTCAAACAACTACGAGACAGAGTACACAAAAGAGATTGAGTGCTGAGACAATAATCTGTCCCTCAACGTCAGCAAAATAAAGCAGCTAGTCATTGATTTCAGGAAGCGGAGTGGAGGGCATGTCCCTGTCTACGTCAATGGTGCTGAAGTAGAAATGATCAGTAATGTCAAGTTTGCGGCAGTAATGATCACCAACAGTCTGTCCTGGTCCCGCCATATCAACATCATGGTCAAGAAAGCACAACAATGCTTCTACTTCCTCAAGAGGGTAAGGAAACTCAGCATGTCCACAAGGAATATTACTAACTTTTATTGGTAAACCACAGAAAGCATCTTACCTTTGACACTGTTTCCAAGACCGCATTAAATTACAGAGTTGTGAACACAGCCCTGTTCATCATACAAATCAGCCTTCAAGCATTGACTCCATCTATTCTTCCCTCTGCCTTGGAAAGGCAACCAACATAATCAAAGACCCCTTCCAGCCCGATTATATACTCTTCCACAATCTTACATCTGGCAGAAGATATAAAAGTTTGAATGCATGGACAAATAGTTTCAAGAACAGCTTATTCCCGGCTGTTATTAGATGTTTGAACAGACCTGTCAAATGTTAGTTCTGATGTCTCTCTCTCTCTCTGCACCTTCTCTGTGACTGTAACATTGAATTGGGCATTCTGTTCTGCTACCCTGGTGCACATTGTATGGTACAATCTGCCCATATATCTTGAAAAACAATATTTTCACTGTATCTTGGTACATGTGACAACAATAAATCAATCAATCAAGCGAGCGTACGGTGAAGTGAGAATTAAGTGCTGTGGGGTGCTGGTAGTTTGATGGTCAGAAGAGAAGTGCTATTGCATAGTGTGATAAAAAAGAGATGTGTCTGCGTTCAATGTGGAAGAGACGTGTCATAGTTTAACCCTGAAAATACTGCCTGATAAAGGATGTGAAAGTTAGTCATGATATGTTGGGAGATGGGTAAAAGGAACATTGTCAGGCACCTTTAAGAGAAGTAGAGAGATAAGTGGAAAACTGTCGTCACTCTTGTTGCTGTCATGAAATCTGCAATTCTCTGTCAATCGTTAACCCAGATCTGGCAGTGATGCTGGAAGCACTCACCTATTTCCTGTGGCCTGTGGAATGTTCCTTGCTATTTATCTTATTGTTCTTCATGTGTTCTTCCAGTGTGCATATTGGCAGCCACATTACCGTACATTACAACAATAACTTCACTTCAAGAATCCTTGGTTGGGCTGTGTAGCATTTTGGAATGTTCTGGGGTGTCGTGAGTTAGTTCCTTCTTGGGCTCAGTGATACCATTTCCTTCCAAGAGTGGTCTGTGTTTTACATTGATATGAGTTGACTCGGTGTCCTATAGCTACTTGTATGATAGCAGGACCTGTGGACCCCTGTGACCAGACTCTATATTCTTTTGTTTTGAATATCTGTTGGGTTTTTTTTTCAATCTCTTCAAAGTAGATTAAATGAGGTGAGATTTGTTTAGAATTCTTAAGGACATAGGAGTAGGAGTAAGCCCTTGAGCCCATCAGGCCTGTTCTGTCATTGGACCAGACCATAGCTGATCTGCCCAAGGCCTCACTCCTCTTTCATGTGATTTACTCATAGCCCTAAATTTCTACATACTTAAAATCATCTACCTCTTCTTTCAATACTTCACTGACTTAGACAGCACAACTGTTTGGAACAGAAAATTCCAGACATTCACTATTCTGTGAGAGAAGAAATTCCTTCACATCTTAGTTTTTAATTAGTGTGATTTATTTTGTAATGATGTCCCCTAGTTTGAGACTGCACCATCAGTGGAAACATTTTCTCAACATCTAGGCTATTCAACCCTGTCAGAATCTTGTCTGTAAACTGTTTATTTCACAGTAAAGTAAAACTTGCAGCCACATGTATAATCAGATTGGGCTTATTCCAATTCAGCCAACTCTAACAATGTAAAAGTGCTAAATTAAAAAAAAAAGACTTGTTCCCCAAATTGCTAGGTCATCTTACTAAGAATAACATCTTTGTATTTTGCCCAAAATCCCAAGCAGGTGCTCAGCCCCTGTGTTTTTTCTGTCTTTTTCCAACCTTCAAGTAACACTTATCTGCCTGATTGACCTTTTGGTCATGTTCTGTTTAAAAAGCTTTTTACTCTGTGTCAAATGCTTGGTTCTCATGCCTGTGTGACATATTAACTGTTATAACCAGACCCAGGCGATCAAGCTCAATTTGTTACAATTCCAAACAGGATATCTTAAACTGCTCGGATGGGGAGAAATGAATTTGCTTCCCTGTAAATTCCCACACCTACCCCGTTGGCTACAAGGTTAATTTAAAAGTGATCCCTTCCCTTGTGAACAACCTTTCCCTCAGCCCTAAATTAAGATTTGAAAGGAGTCAACTGAACCAGACTTTCTTGATGAGACCATCACTGGCTCGGCCAGCATTTATTGCCCATCTCAAATTGCCCAGATAAGAGTCAACCACATTGCTGTGGATCTGGAGTCACATGTAGGCCAGACCAGGTAAGGATGGCAGACTTCCTTCCCTAAAGGACATTTGCGAATCAGATGGGTGTTTACTGACAATTGGCAATGGATTCATGGTCATCATAAGACTCTTAATTCCAGATTTTCAAACTCTGTCATTGCCATGTCATGAGCTCAGAACATTAACTGGCTGTCTGGATTAACACTCCAGTGATAATACTATCAGGCCATCGGTTCCCTTTAGTTCAACCTTTTATGAATTGAATTGAATTAGCTTTATTGTCATGTGTACTCAAATGAGTACAGTGAAAACTTTACAGTTGCCGCAATACAGCACCATCTTAGGTACAAAAGTACTGAGGTACAGATACTTAAGATCAAATTCTTAGGAAACAAATAAAAATTAGAAAAGTTAAAAAAAAAGTTCAGCATTATAGGTCATAGGAATAAATTAGAAAAATAAAGAAATTAGAAGTCTGTGTAGATATTAGATAGGACGACATGGGATGTATGACACAGATAGAGCCAATTTGATCCAAATAATCCATTCTACTACTAAAAGTGCTTGTTGAGCCTTCTCCCATTTTTCTCATCTAAAGTTGCTATTGTTTTTCTTTAATTACGCTCTCCTCCTTTCTACCAGAAAGTGAGGACTGCACATGCTAGAGATCAGAGTCGAGAGTGTGGTGCTGGAACAAAACAGCTGGTCAGGTAGCATCCGAGGAGCAGGAGAATCGACGTTTCATCAGGAATGATTCTGCTGGTCCTCTGATGCTACTGACCTGCTGTGTTTTACCAGCACCACACTCCCGATTCTCTCCCACTTTCTCCCTCATTTGCTAGCAGCTTTCCCCGAAAGTGCATCTATACAATTCAATTCATCCACTCCTTGTGGTGGCAAGTACCATCTTATGTGGAAAGCCTCTAATTCTATTCCTTTTTGTACAAGAAAATACTAGAATGAGTCAGTTACTATGGCTGGTGAGGAACTTAGAGGTAGGGAGGGCACGTACTTAGGTGGGGGGTTGATGGCATACCAGAACCTCACTGCCTTCCTGCTTTGACCAGAGTAAAATTCTGGCCAGTCTATTATGAATGGGATGGGGTGCAGAGGTGGTAGCTGGAGAATGGGCAGGCATGGTGTGGGGTGGATGTCATCTCCTGATAAAAGGCTCAGCTGTTGAGAGCCACCTTCCTACCCTTATTATGAACTTTAATGACCCATGTCTCATGACTCCACCCCACAAAATGACTCCAACCCTGCCCTAGTACTTAACTGTGGTCTGGATCACTTCACAGTCCTCAGTGTCCTTCTAGTAGCAGCAACAGACTGCTGAGCACACAGTCAGCTGCCCCCGATTTCTCAGCTGCTGTAGGTAGGTGAGACCTCTGTGCCACACCCCCATCTCCCGCTGTCTCGATTTCATGTGAAGCCACACCACCACCTGAATGGCTTGTGTTTGGTGGACCCTCCTGAAGGACCCCTCGCACCGACAAGATTCTGCCCATTCTCCCTGAAAATAGTCTGTGAAAACCATTCGTAACTGTGAAGGCTTGATGAGATAGCCTTTCAGCCACTTCTTTCTGAAGAGAAAATTGATCCAGCCTGTGAAGTGATGAACAAGGATGCTCCTTCAGGGAAGTATGTGAAGCTGTGGTTTTGTCGAATGCCTTTCACATCTATAATCTGGGCTGCTATCCATTGCCAGCACTTTGGAAGACAGGCTGTTCTGTTTGCTAGTGGTAAGGGACTTGGATGAATGCACATGAGTGACAAAAAATGTATTGTCTCCTTCTAATAGGGTAAACTCACAGTATAAATTAATGCTTAACTTGCATCTTGGTAAGAGAGTGCAGAAAGAGCTGATGTGGGAATTAATGTGTTGGCACAGTGAGAGTAGTTTTAATTTTTGCAATTTTATTCTGTCTTTGTGATGCTTTTTTCCTGTCTGGAAGTGATTGGTGCTGATGGTAATGTAGGGAATGGGAATGCTTAATTCCTCAGTGCTAATGCCATTCAATTTGACGAGCATTAAGTTTCACACAAAAAGTAAAATGCCTTTTAAATTTTGTTGTCTTGCATTGTTCATGCATAGCTTTTAATTGAAAGAACTGTTATTGATTGTTCAGCCGTGCACTGTAGAGTGAGGCTATGCTATACCCTTTGTATACACCACCCCAGCATAGCTGTTCAGTTTTGTCAAAGTAAATTCCCAGCATCAAAAAAAATTGTCACTTCAATAACTGCTACCAGGGTATGAATGACTAAAGCAGATAGAATCTACTACGTGTTTTAGATTGAAGCATGTATAGTGCAACCAGCTGATAACCACTTATAGTTTTGTTATAGTTATATTAAACAATAGCTGTTAGAGCTGTGTTGGTGGAATATATATCAACGTCACTTGCCTCTGATTCCAAAAAGAAAAGCAATGATACTAAAGTTAAATAGTTATTCATCATTTACAGTTGAGTTATTCAAATAAATCTGCATTTTTGACCTTCAGATGCTGCCTAAATTTGCATTCATCTATATTAATTACTAAATACTGTAAGTCCTCCTTATCATGATCTTTGGCATGTTTGTAACTTTGAGGAAACTACCGGCCAATTAGCCTATGTGTTGTTTGCTGCCTCAACTGCTCTGAATGAGGTCTTTTACATTCTAACTGAACATCCAGACCATGGTGTAACAGACATGTCTATCAACCTTTGAAATTACCCTTTAAATCTAATCAGACCTCAGGAAGAATATTAGAAAGAATTGTAGTTTATCTCCCAGGATACCAGTAGGATTTGCTCAGAAGCTTCTGATAAAATTGACGCTACACTTAATCCTTTGCCTTTGGCAAATGGTCTTCCAGAACTAACACATGTACATACCAATATAATGGCAAATTGAACATAGAACATTACAGTGCAGTATAAGCCCTTCGGCCCTCGATGTTGCACCAACCTGTGAAACCAATCCAAAGCCCATCTAACCTGCACTATTCCATTTTCACCAATATGTCTATCCAATGATCATTTAAATGTGCTTAAAGTTGGCGAGTCTACTACTGTTGCGAGCAGTACCTTACTCAACATTTCCATTTCCCCACCAAGCTTTCCTGTGGTGGGTAACAGCAGATATAATTAAAATTCCGTTAAGGTTCTAATTATGACCTATGACCCTGCTTGGCCTCTGTGCAACCTTGCTGTCTGACGAGGAGTCCCCTCAGAAATGGGGAGATGGAGACTTTGACAGAGATACTGGGGCAAATAGGGCAGTAGTGAGACAAGACAGAAAATCCTACTCAAAGTCTTAGTGGTAAGAAATGGAAACGATTAACTTTACACAAATATTTTTTGACACATAGATGTTATAATCTTAGTTCCTTTCCTGCATGGAATGTTTTTTTTATAAGCATGAAATTCTAACTCTCTTTGTTTTAAATTGAACTTTATTTTGTTCCCATTGCACTAATAAGGTCCTGTCAGTTTCCTAGCCAGAAGGTCTTATGAGGAAAGGCTGAGGTTGTTTTCATTATAGAGAAGAAGGTTGAAAGGTGATTTAATTGAGGTGTATAAGATAATCAGAGGGTTAGATCAGGTGGACAGTGAGAGCCTTTTTCCTTGGATGGTGAAGGCTAACATGAAGAGACATAGCTTTAAATTTAGGGGTGATAGATATAGGACAGATATCAGGGGTAGTTTCTTTACTCAGAGAGTAGTAGGGATGTGGAACAGCCTGCCTGCAACAGTAGTAAAGTCGCCAATGTTAAGGGCATTTAAATGGGCATTGGACATACATATGGATAATAATGGAAGGGTGTAGATTAGATGGGCATCAGATTAATTTTTCAGGTCGGTGCAACATCAAGGGCCGAAGGGCATTTACTGCGCTGTAATGTTCTATGTTCGGAACATCAGTTTAGAGTTCTGTAAGATGACATGGGAGCTGCACTTGCATAGTGCAAAGCTTGGCTTGCAATGGAAATTCAACCATGACAGAGATGTAGGGGGATTGCTGAGGTTATGTTCCTCCCAATGGACAGCCATGGATGTGAGTCTCAGCACTCTGTGCCCTGCAGCACATGATGCACATGTGAGTAACTAGGATAACTGATGGTCCTTGAGGTAGTCTCCAAAGAACTTATCTGTGGTCAAAGGTGACCTCCCAGTCACCATCCATTTTAATTTCCCTTCCCACTCCCTTTCCGACATGACCATTCTTGGCCTCCTCCATTGCCATTAGGAACCAAACCGCAAATTGGAGCTGCAACACCTCAGCTTCCGCCTGGGCAGCTTACAGCCAGGAGGACTCAACATTGAGTTCTCCAATTTCAAATAATTTTCTTTCCCATCTCCCGACCCGCTTCCCAGCCCCTCCCCCTCCCTGCCACCAATCGGATTCATTCCTCCCGTCGACAAACCAGGTCATACCCCTGCCTGTCTTCACATATCCCCACTTCACCACCCTGCCCCCACCACACCCTTTATCTGCAGCTCCCTCTACACCCACCCCCAATCCTGAAGAAGGATTACACTCAAAACATTGATTTCTCTACCTCCTGATGCTTGCTGTGTTCTTCCAGCCTCCTATCAAATTAATCCTATCCTGGTAGATTAAAAGAATCCAGAGGAATATTCTGCAAAGTGGACTGTTTTTGTTTCAAGTGTGACGCTGTGCAGGAATTTCATACCCAAGGTGACTTTATTTATTATTTGTGTATTTATTATTTTACAACTTGTCTTGGTGCCAACGTGGCAGCTGCAGCTGTGCTTGAGGAAGCCCGCTGACTGGTTTGCCTTGGACTGCTTTGGCAGTAGTCCTCTGTAGGACCTGGGCTTCACTGGCTCCAGCAGAGGGGTAGTTGCGGTGGTGGGTGGCTTCTCTTGCACATAGCAAGCCGAAGTTTTTATTTTATTTGTTCCCAGATTGCGGTCATTGATCCCTCGGGCAACATTTGTTGCTCATCCTAATTGCTCTTGAGAAGCTGGTATTGCCTTTTTGAACCACTGCAGTCCTTGCGGTGCAGGCACACCCAAGGCTTCTTCGGGATCGAGTTTCAGGATTTTGATCCAATGACAGTGAGGAAATGTGATGCAGTTCCAAGTGAGGATGGTGTGTGGCTTGGAGAGGAACTTACACATGGTGATGTTCCACTGTATCTATTGCCCCTATCTTTCTTAATGGAGGATGACACAAATTTGCAAAGTGTTGTTTTGAGATATTTGTTGAGTCGCTGCAGTTGTACCCACTCTGCATCAATGTTGAAAAGTGACTATTGAAAGTGGCAGATGGGATGCTGGTGAAATGGACTGCTTTGTCCTGGATTGTGTTAAGCTTCTTCAGCTGGACCTGATGGAGGCATTTCATTCCATGGCGAGGGTAGGTAATATGGCAGGCTACCTCTTAAATGCCCCCCCTCCCCCAGCATGACAGTCTCTGGATGCCAGTTTGTCATTTCTCTACCCTCATGCTTCACAATGGCACCTCCCTTAGCCCCTGGAGTGAAGTAAAAGCTTTTGTCCCCATGCAGCCTAACTATTTAATGAATGCATCCATGCCCAAGTGGTGGAATGAGGAGCTGAGAGTATAGCTGGCTGATAATGACCGGCCTGCTGGAATTGCTTCTCCACAGTGGGCACCACCCACTCCACAGGGTACTGATATGTGACATCAGTCAGAATGTGTGTATACCCCTCAGTCCTTCACTCCAGACTGTGCATGATCTCTAAGACAGGGATATGTTCCATGGTTGCTTCTGCATCTTCTTCAGCTCATTGATAGCCAAATCCAGAGGCTCAACATCTGTACTGGGCTCATCAGGGACCTGTCTTCCAACAATCATCTGAGTGGCAGAACTATTGCCTGTTTATTCCTTCTCTAATCATGGGCATGTGTTCACCAGAACGAGACCTCAAGCTGATTCTGTGTACATTACCCATTGAGGTGAATGTCTCTATGCTGGTGGAGTATGGCAAAGAAAGCCCTGGAGGTTCCTCCTCTCTCAGAAATGTGCTGCATCAGGCTGGCAGAGATGGGCCTGGGGGCTGTTCTCCTGTTCGAGGAGAAGTCTTGACCTTTCCTGGGTCGGGGATTTTGAGGCTGCAGCGGAAAAACAAAGATTTGCTCATATTATGAGCTGCCACTCTTACTCAAGAACTTATTAAGACATTGCTGCTTGACATGCAGATAGGGTCGCTGCTTAAAGACTTCCTTACTAGATGACTGTAGATATCCAATCTCCCTTTCAGCACACGCATGTTTCCCTTGCTCACTAGCAAGCTAGACAAGCTGCTTCTCAAAGGGAAAGGAACCTTCTATCAGGCCTTGCTCTACCTCTCCCTCACTGTACAAGCTCACACTGATTATACATTCTTCTCCTGCAGAAAGAGAGAAGCATTATGACATGTTAGCTTACATATATGAGCACTATGCTGTCAATCTCCAGAGCTTTGAGTGTCTGTGTTAAAGGGCTCTGAATGAAAGGTAACTCGATGTTGTCAAAGAGCTAGAGTGTTGTATTGCAACAAAAAATACATACAAATCTTCAATTGGCTTAAAAACATTTTGAAAAGTTTGTTGGAGAACAGATTGGAAGAATTTTCTGATCCTTTTGCTATCAGCCATCAAGTTCCCTTGTCACACTCCAATAAAATAACATTGCTTCAGATCAATACCAGAATGAAAAGAGAAACATTCCTCTCACTGGTGTGGCAGAAGAATTGCTTTAGGCAATTCTTTGCATGGTCTGTATTAATCGCATGGAAAATTAAGCAACTGAGTGCTCTCCAAAACTGGTCGGATTAAGGGAAAAGGGATTAGGCTAAAATGGAATCAGAGGAATGGAATGTTGGATGGAACTATTGGCAGGAGATGATACCAGGGATGAGATGGAACTGAGGCATCGAAGATGACAAATTTATGGTAGGCAACGGTCTGTGTGATCAGGTAGAATAGGTGAATGGGACTTTGTGTCAGACAGTATGCATGCAGCAGAATTGGTGAATTGATTGTTGGCCAGTAAAAAGAGCAAGTGAGCAAGTTAACTGGAGATGATAGAGAATTGATTATCAGGCTCTAGGATGAAGGAATTGAAGCAGAGTGGAGTCAGTCAATGCTGTTGATGTGAAAGCAAGCAGTTGATTGGAATATTTTTGAAGAAAAAAATACTAAAACCATTTGGGACAATACAAGGATATGAGAGCAGGGAGGTTGAATGTGAAAAGGTGAATCAAACTCTTTTTTTAAAAATTTGTTTGTGGGACTTGGGTGTCGCTGGCTGGCCAGCATTGATAGCCCATCTTGGAATCTTAATTTTTAAAATACCAAGTTTTTTTTACAATTAATTATACCTTCGAACATCTACATAATGTTATTCAGAGGCATCAGATACCTCATCTGTACCAAACACTTTCATCATAAATGGAACTTCTATCAGTACATAGATTTTGATGCACCAATTTCATATCCTTTCCACTTTTTCATTTTAATAAACTTGAATATCACATAAGGCAAAGCAACTTGGACAACATCAAGGTCCAATGTTAAATTCCATCCCAAAACATTATCATTAATAAAAGCCCATTTATATTTTATTGTTTAGGACAGTTCTGCTGCACTAAACGTAATGTAGACTAAGAGCCCAAGATCAGAAAAATAAAACTTAAAAAAAAAATTCAGAAATGAAATTCTATGTTTGGAAGCATCAAAAGTGAAAATACTTTCAGATGGATAACTGCTGTTATATCTCTGATGAAGTAATATATACTAGGCTCCATTACACACATTACATAAGGAAATTTCAGCACGTTAAAGATGACATATAAATGCAAATTGATGTTGTAAAATTTTATCACCCTTGCATATAATCTATTCCAGCATGACAAATTACATTGGATTACAGATAATATTTGTCGCAACCTTTTTTTTGTTTGTCTTTTGTCAGTTCTGAAATTCTTAACTTATGTTTATATAGTCAACTATATTAAAATATTTATTTGCAAGGTTATATTGGGTAATAGTTGAAGAGTGGCTTTCGATGTAATTCAATCAGCATGACGAACATGCTGCAGGTCAAGATGGCCAGTATAGTCCATGAGAGAAAACGATACCCACGTGGAGTTACGGCACGATTTTAAAGGTCACTGGCATTGTAAAACATAGATGTAAATTACCAGTTGAAGGTGCACAAGTCATGAAGCCGGTTCTGACTCTGGCACTACGACTTAACTTTGAAATGACTTTTTTAAAAATTCTTTCTCTTTACGTCCCTCTCACAAACCATGGACTTGCTTTGAAGATAGCATGCTTGGATGGTGCAGCCATTTTCTGATGTCTCCATGACACACTGCTATTTTTAAAGAGAGGGCAGGGCTGTGAGTGGTTAACCAATAAGCTCCTCACATCTAATTTACTTATAGAATTTGTTAGCTGTCTGAACAGGGCAGAGACAAATTTCCAAACTGAAGAGCAGGAAGAGATAATGATCTGGGGTGTGATACAGCCGGCCTGTCAGGAGTAGAACAGGGAGACATTATTTCTTGTTGCTGCTGATTTGAAATGTTGGGCATGCTTGTAGACTGTGAAGCTGCTGTCTGTCTGATCTCCTGCCTATTCCATTCTGCAAGGCCAGCGCCCTTTGCCTTTGGAAACGATCCTACAGATGCAGTTCATGACTCCAGCACATACATGATACCACTGATTGCACATCATGACCACTCACAGCAGTAAGGGCCTTTGAATCTCAAAGTAGCACACATCAATGATGTCGATATGGCACAAGGTCAGTTGACTCTTAACTGCCCTTTGAAACAGCCTAGTAAGCTATGCAGACTTATTTAAAGCCCAACAGAATGGAAACCTCACAGTGTAGCTGGCTTGGACCATGACACTAGAAATAACAACGATGCAGACAGCCCTATCAACGCTACAAAGTCTTACTTTCTCGGGCTTGTTACAAAGTTGGGAGAGCTGTTCCACAGTCTATTCAAGAAAGAGCCTGCCATAGTCATTCTCATGGAATCATACTTTTCAGATAACCTCCCAGATATTCCCATCACCATCCCATGCTGTATCCTATTCCAAGAACAGGACACACTCGCTAGTGGGGCTTCACAAAGCTTCACCGGAGGCTCACTGATGATGTTACCTAGAATGGTAATGAAAGATCTGGAAATGAACCTTCCAGCTCACCGAGCAAACTTACATCCAGAACGATCACCATTGCAATGATACAGTCAGGAAGGAATTGCCCTGATAGTCCTCAGTATTGACTTGGTACCTCAAGAAGTCACAAAGCATCAGAACAAACATGGGTAAGGAAATCTTGCTTTACTGTGTCTCTCCACCACACCCCCTTCAGCTGATGAATTAGTATTCCTCCAAGTTCCTCCAAGAAGAGGAAGAATGGAGTATGGCAAACGCACAGAATGTACTCTGGGTGTGGGGACTTCAGTATCCATCACTGAGAATGACTCAATACCATCACTATGACTGAGCTGGCTGTGTCCTAAAGGACATAGAGTGGACATATTACAGTCTTTGTTAACTGAACATGACTGTCTGTAATATCAATGCAGAATTTGACTGAATGTGTCATCAAGAAACTCTGGCAAACCTGGAGTCAATAGGAATCAGGAATATCTCTCCATTGATTGGCATCATACCTAGAAAAGTGTTTATGCTTGTTAATCATCTCAGCTCCAGGACATTTCTGCAGGAGTTCCTCAGTCTTGTGTCTTCGTTCTAACCATCTTGAGTTGCTTCATCAATGACCTTCCCTCCATCTTATGATCAGAAGTGGGGCTGTTCATTGCGTGATCGTCAATGTTCAGCCTGATTCATTACTATTCAGGTGCAGAAACTGCCTGTGCCTACATGCAGAGAAACCTGGATAATGTTCAACTTTGGCTGATATGTGTTCAGAAACATTTGTGTCACACAAATGCCATGCAATGACTTTTTTAAAACAGGAGGGAATCTCACAATTATCATTTAAAAGTCATGGCATTAACATTGGTGAATTAACTACTAACAACTGCCTGAGGATTACCAGTGACTACAAACTGAACTAGACTAGCCATATAAATACTCTGCGAAAGTGAGGACTGCAGATGCTGGAGATCAGAGTCTGGATTAAAGTGGTACTGGAAAAGCACAGCAGGTCAGTCAGCATCCGAGGAGCAGGAAAATCGACATTTCAGGCAAAAGCCTTTCATCAGGTGGTTCCATCCTGATGAAAGGCTTTTGCCAAAAATGTCGATTTTCCTGCTCCTGGATTATTACCTGACCTGCTGTGCTTTTCTAGCACCACTCTAATCGAGACGCATAAATACTATGGCTCCAGGAACAGGTCAGAGGATGCAAATTCTGCAGTGAGTAACACATTTTATGACTTTCCAAAGTCTGTTCACCATCTACCAGGGGCAAGTGCAGGAATATGATGGAATATTCTCTATTTTCCTCGATGGGAGGAGCTCCAAAAGCACTCAAGAGGCTCAATACCATTTAACCCAAAGCAGCCTGCTTGATTGGCATCACATCCACAAACATCTGCTCCCTCTAACACGAACAATTTGTAGAAGTGTGTTCTAACAATAAGATACACTGCAGAAATTTTCTAAGGCTACTTAGACAGCAGCTTCCAACCCCATGATCTAGGAAGGAGAACTAACACAAAACGCTCCCGACCCCATAAGATACCTGACATGAAATCTATCAGAACTTACCTGGAGAGCAGCCCAGACACCTTTGCAAAAAACGTGACTGGACCTGAAGCAACAAATTGGTGGCAACTGAGACCAGGACCCAACTGGACAAATCCGAACACAAGCAGAAACTTACCTTCTCCAGTGGGTCCTAAGCAAATTCCCTCCGGTAAAACAAACAGTTAATTACTTGCTACACTGGGTCCTAAGCAGACCCTCTGCAAAAATACACCAAACTGCAACCTACCTGCTCCACAGGGTCCGAGGAGCAGTCGGAATCCACTCCAGCAGACCACCAGACCACTGCGTGGAAGCAGGGTAAGCATGCTGGCCTGATAGTAAGACTGAGACTACGCTGTTTCAAGACTCCCCTTCCAGGCTTACTCCTAGCAAATGTACAATCTCTGCAGAATAAGATGGATGAACTCAGATCACGGCTCAGCTTCCAGCGTGAACTGCGGGACTGCTGCGCACTCTGCTTCACAGAAACCTGGCTCAACCTATCCATTCCCGACTGCGCAATTCAGGCTGATGGTTTTTCTATCCATTGTAGGGACCATACTGCATCCTCAGATAAGACAAAGGGTGGAAGGGTTTGCTTTTTAATCAACAACTTGTGGTGCACAGACATTGCAACCGTGGGCAGCCATTGCTCCCCAAACCTTGAACTCCTCTCCATCAAATGCTGCCCCTTCTATCTACCACAGGAATTTACCGCTGCTAGACTAACTGCTGTGTACATACCGCCACAAGCAAAGCTTGAGGAAGCACTGGATGTGCTGTACTCCAGCACTAACAACCTGGAGACTGAACACCCCGAGGCTATGTTTATTGTGACTAGTGATTTCAGTCAGGCCAATCTAAGGAAGATGTTGCCCAAGTAGCACCAGAATATTAACTGCCCCACCCAGGGCCCAAACATTTTAGGACACTGCTACACCACAGTGAAGGATGCCTACAATACCATCCCCCGCCCTCATTTCAGGAAATCCGACCACAATGCCTTGCTTCTTCTTCCGGCCTACAGGCAAAAGCTCAAACAGGAGACCCCCCCTGATGGATACAGGTCCAGCGCTGGTCGGAGGAGGCAGAGGATTGATTCCTGTGCTGTCTGAAATCAGCTGATTGGGCCATGTTCAAACAATCTGCAGGTACCTTGGATGAGTACGCCACCACCATCACAGACTTTAAGACCCCCCCTGATGGATACAGGTCCAGCGCTGGTCGGAGGAGGCAGAGGATTGATTCCTGTGCTGTCTGAAATCAGCTGATTGGCCATGTTCAAACAATCTGCAGGTACCTTGGATGAGTATGCCACCACCATCACAGACTTTATCAGCAAGTATGTGAAGGACTGCATACCGAGGGAGTCAATCCGGGTGTTCCCCAACAGGAAACCCTGGATGAATCAGCACGTACAGAACCTGCTAAAAACCAGGCGTGAGACCTTCAGATTGGGAGACCCACTCAAATATAAGGAATCCAAGTTTGACCTTCGCTGTATTGCTTGTGAGACAAAGCTTTTCACTGTGCCTCAGTACATGTGACATTAAATTAAATTTAATTCAAATCAACATAATGTAAAATGAATCTACAAATGATTTTATCTAACTTGCAAGCTCCCCTCCAAACCACTACCATCCTGATTTGGAACTGTATTGTCATTTCTTCAATGCCACTGGGTCAAAATCCTCCAAATCCGGGTGTGTGCTCCATATGGACTGCAGCAGTTAAAGAATTTGCTGATGACACAAAAGTTGCTACAAAAGTAAGTTGTGTAGTGGGCATAAGGAGGCTACAAGATAGTGAAATGAATGAGCAAAGATCTGACAAATGGTGTATAACATCGGAAAGTGTGCATTGTCCACTTTGCAGAAAGAATACAAAAAAATTCTTATTATCCCAAATAGTGAGTTGAAGAGGGAATTGGGTGTCCTTGTGCTTAAATTGCTCAAGGTTAGCATGCTCATTAACTCTCTTTGTCTCTCCCTCAATGCTGCCAGACCTGCTGAATATTATTAGCTTGTTCTGTTTTTATTTCAGATTTCAAGCACTGCAGTATTTCATTTCTGGTTTAACTCCCAATATGTGCTACAATTTTTGTTCATATGCAAAGATTAGTCAATATAATATTGTAGATTCTGCGCTGTCATTTCTACCGATTGCCGTGAATCCTACACACATAAAGCACTGAAGTGATTATCTTCTGGAAGGATTTGAATTATTACCTTCATTTGCTTAATTTGCTTGCCCATTGACCTGAAATTAATTATTAATGATATAATGAAGAGTGTTGGTGTTTCAAAACACGAAGTAATTTGTTTCCATCTTAATCATTACATACATATTTAAGGAAAAGTAGAATCCAACATCAGATGTGCATTAAATGAGAGTTTTCACAATCAGTGATACAATAAATGAAAAAGAACTATGTGATTTTAAAGATAAATTGTATAATTGCAATACAAACTAGACATGAATTTATTTAGTCTTGCAATTTAATTCATAAGTAAGAGCTTATCTATTCCCATTCAAAAAGAACATTTAATGGCATTGTACACTTAATAAATGTAAAGTCACCACAGTCCTATCAGACTGTAGGGCCCCTTGCTCATGAGAGAAAGACAACTGGTGATGGTTTAACCTGAGAGTAATCATGGCTCGGGTGAGGAGAGAAGGTTGCAAAGATACTATCTTTCGTGGTGACCTCAGCTAGTGTGGGAATCAAACCCACATTTTTGGCATCACTCTGTATCACAAGCCAGTTGTCTAGCCAACTGAGCTAACCAACTTCTCACCCACAATATAGACTTAGATCTCTTTTGTCCTCTATAATCAACATATTCATGTGTGGCTCTGTATTGGAATTCTGCCTATGCCATATTTGTAAGACCTACTGCATGGTCAAAAGGGCTGCCCATGAAACAAACATTAAACTCCATACGTCTACACATCAATGGCCTGTTTGATTCCCTTTGCAAAATTTGTTTGGGATAATATTGTGCATGCTTTGGTCAGTGTTCTCAAGCACTTAACTAAACCAGTGTTCTTTAAAAGGACCAAGGATCACTGCCTCCTAGAAGGATAGATGCTAATTATTTCATCTGCTTTTATTGGACAACTTGAGTGTTTCTCCCAAATTCACAAGAAGTTTTCAACCAGGTGCTGATCACTGTTATCCCATCCTGGACTCAACAAGATAGAAATGAAGAGTAGAAACTTATAGGAGTTTGAGCAATGTGGGTTATGATGAGATATGTAACAGAATTGAATAATAAGTCCAGTGAGGCCCATCTTGATGTTGAGAACATCTTACTGCAACTTTTATGCTTTTGTGGAATGGTATAATGGGTTTCTTGTGAGGCAATTGTGTGTTGCCAATTAAAGGGGATTGTCACTTGTTAAATATTTCATTAACAGCCTAATTCACCGCCTTAACATTCAGCTTCCCATCTTTCTAAGGATCATCAAAAAAAGGCTAGATATCAATGAATTTTGACTCATATATCAGGGCAAGTACCTGGTGACTAAAACTCACCAGGTGCAAAGAGCCACCATGTTGTTTAACTCCAAACAGTACCTCATGGCACAATCCATGGCCATCAAGGGCATGCCTTTGCTCATGGACTTTGGCATCTGACATTTTCCAACTACAGAACTCGCAATCATCAAGAGTGGCCATAAAGATAGGTATTTCGATAGCAGTTACATTTGTGGCTACACAGAGACTCAAGCAAACAAACAAAACATAAAACAATTAAATTGATGGACATGTAACAAATAATGTAGAATGCAATGTCAGCTATGCCACCAAAGTGCCCTCAACAAGTTATCGTCTTGCTCTCCCATCCACTAAGGACATCCTTGGGTCTGCAGCTAGACTGCTTGGCAGTAGAGTCTGATGGCTCTGGAGTAACACTGGGGCTTTTTGCTTCTGAATGGCCCAAACATTCTGAGGGTCTTCTCGCTAGAGGTATATGAACCTGTGGGCGGCACGGTGGCACAGTGGTTAGCACTGCTGCCTCACAGCACCAGAGACCCGGGTTCAATACCTGCCTCAGGCGACCGACTGTGTGGAGTTTGCACGTTCTCCCCGTGTCTGCATGGGTTTCCTCCGGGTGCTCTGGTTTCCTCCCACAGTCCAAAGATGTGCAGGTCAGGTGATTTGGCCATGCTAAATTGCCCGTAGTGTTAGGTAAGGGGTAAATGTAGGGGTATGGGTGGGTTGCGCTTCGGCGGGGCTGTGTGGAATTGTTGGGCCGAAGGGCCTGTTTCCACACTGTAAGTAATCTAATCTAATCTAAACCTCTGCAGTTGCATCTTCCAACGTTAAGAGGCAGGAGGAGGGGGTTGTAGGCAAAGTGGGTGTGGAGGGTCCAATCACCTCTAGAGCAACGTGAGAGGGGATCTCAAATGTGTTTGTTTGGGCGTTACATGACAGCTTCCCTGGCGCCACTCCCTCAGTCATGAAACCCAATAGCTGGAGTAATGGAATGCAGGATTGTTCACCACACACTACCCGCCCTCCTCCCCCACCCCACACACACACACATACACACAAAACCCACGACCAGAAGATTCTGAGGGTGCTGGACCTGTCTAACCATAGCAGCCCACCAACCTGTCCATGAGGACAGACAGACAGTCACATGAAGCTGCACTCCGACATTCCCGTAATCCAATTTCTAGGCTACAGAGAAAATAATGACAGTTTTTGTTGGCAGCTGGACTAAGTTATACAACTGGCACAAGAGCAGCATCATATTACATTGAGCATAAGGGAGATTTATCTTGGAAATCTGCTGATGTGTTATCTCCATTGCCTGAACTATGATGTCCAAGAAGGCAACTGATTGCATATATCAATATATTAGGCTACTGTGGGAGACCATTTATATCTTGGATCAGTGAAACCCAGCCTAATTTCCATCCCGTGGTTACTAAAGGCTTGCAGCCAAAGTCTAGAGAATTGCATCTTTCAGCAGACTTCTGTTAGCACTGCCTTTGCCTGCCAGATGTCCAACGGTGCAGCTGATGGCTCTCTGCAGGCTGGTGGGTTTGTATTCTTTAACATCTGACCATTTGTAGCAGTTGATTCCTGAAATGATGCATACCATATGTTTCAATCCACAACTGCAAAACTTAAACTATTCTATAGTCTGATTCAGAATGCCCCCCCCCCCCCGCCCCATGAATTTAAAGACATATTCTTTTCTCCATATTCCATAACACGGAATCAGTTGCTTCACACTGTCGGATGCTAACCAATGAAACTGAAGATTCAGTAACTCTCTCCTCCCACCCCACACTTCATTTAACTTGGCTGCTGGCCAACTGTTTATTGTGAATCTGCTAGAGGAGTAAAAGAGAAAACTCCCATGTGCCACATATTTATTATTTGTTATTGGATCAGTGATATAGAGAATAAAACAATCAAAGAGATTTTGTTCAATACTATTCCTTCTGGTGAATACAGCCAATTGTATATGAGAGAGCTTATGGTAGCCTCAATACACACAGCTTGTCACAGAATTTTCATTTTGGAAAGATAAGTCATTCTCTGGGGTTTTTTTGGTTGATAACGAGACCCTTTACAATAAACAAGCTGTTTTAGTTCACTGCAATCAGAAAGGTACAAGTGTAGATAGATATGGTACTATTTTGTTCCATCACCTTTTCACTTCAGATAGAAATTTTGTGGAACAGTTCTGCAGAGGATTGAATAAGTCTGGTGTATACTTCGTCTTGGGCTGAAATTTCCCTTGTGTCAATGTCAAGCCATGTTCAAATTTCCTGAAAATTCATTAGAATGCAGTCAAAAGTGAAGTGAACTGAAAGCAGTGGAAGCAGTTATGATCCAAGAACAGTGCAGAAATTGCCATATATTTTCCCTCTAATAAACAGGAAAATTAAAGTTTGCACTCAAAACCATTACACACGCACATTAGGCATTGTATGTTTAAGTGCCTGCACCGGGCAAGCTTTTCCATTTTAAATGTAACATATTTATGCCAAAAAATTGCAATAAAAGAGACTGAGAACTGTCATGATACAGAGATAACAAGCCAAACCAAATCAACCTTATTATCATTGGATTTGCCACACAATGAAATTAAAACATGCAATAGACCTTAAAATTGCATAATCGTTCCTAACCAGAATTTATGAATCACAGATTTGGAGGCCAACTTTACAAGTTAAACAAAAATTCAATTTATTATTAATCATGCAACTTTAGCAGAAGACAAATAAACAACAAGGTAATCTAATTTCCATCTATGATCTCAAGCCCAATCTTCTTTGATCATACCCCAGCTCTCACAGAGACAGATAGATAAGTTGAAAATAAAATTTAAGACTTGTAATTTGCCAGTTTAATAAACCATTTCAAATGATGGATGCCAGGCCTTCTTGAAATTCTTGGACTATGAGAAGTAGAACTGTATGCCTCACGTGAATTCCAAAGTCACTGGTTAATGCAAACAATCTCAGCAGACCTCTATAAACATTCACTTATTTCCCATGGACTGGGATTCTTTTTTCAGAGCATTCAACAGTTCAATAACTCGATTGAAAACCTAACACAGCAATATACAACAGCAGTCTCCAGAGCTTCAAACAATTACCTCCTGCTAAATAAATCAAGTCAGCATCCGTTATTTTTTCTTTTCAGTCAACATTTCCTGTGGTTGGCTGGTTTGGACTCTACCTTCCTTCATTAACAAATTAAGCATTCGATGAGCTACCAGCTCTGGGCATAACACAGCTTGGTACTGAGTGTCCCTTGAAAAGTAATTACGTTGAATTCAATCTCGAGGCTAGTTCCTACAGCAAACTTGTCTTTGTTCTTTTCTCTTTTTACAACAAGCTGTTCTTTAAAATCAACTGTGAGCCTCATTTCACAGTTTCAAACCAAAAAAAAAGTAATGAGGGACTCTGCAGAACACAGAGTGTATCAATTTCAGTAAAGGGGCTGAATCAAAATTCCCTAAAGTGGGTCCACTATGTTTGGGCCAGATACTAAATTTAAAAAGAATCTGCACCAGGAACACAACAGGTTTTGAACCCAGTCACTTTTATTGAAACAAGGACAGGTGATGAGTGAGGAGTCAATCTACTCACCAAGGAAGGCAAGGATCATTGAAGCATTATGTGGAGGCTGTGTGACTTCATGTTAGTTCACATTGACTAAGATTTAATGTGGGTGATTGTGATCTTACCGACTGATTAGAGAATATGTTGTAACCCTATGTTACTCCTATGGGGAGATGGGGATGCGACCAAATTAAATGCCTATCAACAATTTAACTGGTCAGGTTTGGACCTTTACTAAAAATTGAGATCCTAGTGTGGAAATCCTGCCACAGGGCAAACAGAGGCTGGTAGTTCTCCATTGCCAATAACGCCACTCAGAGTAGTGGCTGCTGTGAGTAATTCTGCAGGGACTTCATCATGGATCATCACTGAGCACAGATGAATGACAATGGGATAGAGTTTGTGGCTAGTGACAGGGGTACAGGACAGGGAGGCGAGCAGGGTGATTTGATGGCATTCAGCATCTCTCCTTTTGTTCCCAAAGCCAAATCCTTTAATCAGAGTGCCCCTTTCCCTTCCCTCCCCATACCCCCCCCCCCACCTACCCATGGGTTACTGGCACAGGAGAGCAGTGGGACTCCTATTTAATCACTGAGTCACCCCTACAGGTCAGCATGGGGCTGCATGTTCTTGTGGTACAATGGCAGTATCCCTATCTCTGACCTGGAAGACTCGGGTTCAAGTCCACTGGCTCCACAGGTGTGTAATAACATCTCTGAATAGATTGAATAGAAAATGTTTGCAGATGATTGATTTGAATTTGTCACATCAATGGGCCTAATTTCATTACCTCCGTCTCAGTTTCCCCCTCTAACTGGAACCTCAACTTCCTGACCCATAGACCGCAATCAGTAAGAATAGGCGACAACATCTCCTCCAGCATTGTCCTCAACACTGCTGCCCTGCAAGGCTGCATACTCAGCCCCCTATTATACTACTTATACACTCACAATTGTGTGGCCAAATTCTATCTCAACTCCATTTACAAGTTTGCTGACGACACCATCATTGTAAGTCAGATCTCAAAGAAGAAAGAGATTGAATGCTTAGCAGCATGGTGTAAAGACAACAATCTCTCCATCAGCATCAGCAAAACAAAGAAGCTGGTCATCGACTTCAGGAAACGGAGTGGAGGGCATATATCAATGATGCTGAGGCGGAGATGGTCAAGAAGATCAAGTTCCTGGGAATGATAATCACCAATAATCTGTTCTGGGAGAAAGTGAAGACTGCTGACGTTGGAGATCAGAATCAAAAAGTGTAGCATTGGAAAAGCACAGCCAGTCAGGCAGCATTCAAGGAGCAGGAGAGTTGACGTTTTAAGTATTAGCTCTTCATCAGAAATTCCTGATGAACAGCTTATGGCTGAAACATTCACTCTCCTTCTCCTCGAGGCTGCCTGACCGCCTGTGCTTTTCCAGCACCAACAATCTGATCCACCCCCGTCGATGCGATGGTCAAGAAAGCTCAACAATGTCTCTACTTCTTGAGGCTAATGAAATTCAGCATTTTTATAGATGTGGCACACAACGCATCCTATCTGAATGCCTTACAGAGTAGTATGGCAACCGCTGTTCCCAAGACTGCAAGAAACAACAGAGTCACGAACACAGCCCTGTCCATCATGCCAACCAGTCTTCCAACTATTGACTCCATCTATTCTTCCCCTGCCTTGGAAAGGCAACCAACATATTCAAAGACCCCTTCCAGCCCGATTATACACTCTTCCACACTCTTCCATTGGGCAGAAGATATAAAAGTTTGAATGCATGGACAAATAGTTTCAAGAACAGCTTCTTCCTGGCTGTAATCAGACTTTTGAACAGACCTCTCAAATGTTTTCTGCACTCTGTTCATTACCCTGATGTACTTGGTATGGTTCAATCTGCCTATATAGCACACAAAACATTATGTTTCACCATATCTCGGTACATGTGACAACAATAAATTAATAAGTCAATCAATAATTGACATTCCACTGTGAGCCAGTGAAAAGTAGTTTCTAAAATACTCCTCAGTATAAGGTTATCAACTGACAAGAGTTTAATCAGTCCACAGTAGAGAAACCTTGCTTCTTTGAGTTTCTGATTTAATCACAGGAGATTGTCAAGCCACTAGCATTCGGATATGCAGCCTATTCCATGATAAAAATCCCATAACACCAGGTTATAGTCCAACAAGTTTAATTGAAAGCACTGGCTTTCGGAGCACTGCTCCTTCATCATGTGGTCTATCTTATGAAGGAGCAGCGCTCCAAACGCTGGTGCTTCCAAACAAACCTGTTGGACTATAACCTGGTGTGTGATTTTTAACTTTGTACACCCCAGTCCAACACCAGCACCTCCAAATCATATTCCATGATAAAGAGGGCTGAGCTGATTCGGTCTTTGACGCTATAATGGGCTGGATTAAATTCCATCCGTACATTCCCCACAACTCTCACTCCCAACTTTCACCTCCCCAACAACTATGATCAGGTTGTCCTACAGAAGCTCTCCCATTATCCACTCCTCCCCCACCAGAAAGACCTCCTGTTCTCTACTGGAGTCTAACCCACACTCCAGCAATGTCAACAGCAATGGTAATCATGGAGTCTTAAACAAAACTAAAGCCAAGAGGAACCCATTCCTCTGGATTTGCTAACCTCAGATGAGCACCTGCAATGTGGAGTGCACCTCAAGGCTCAAATCTAATCTCAAGTAAATTACTTTGTTTCTCGCTGATCCTAAAAGTCTGACCATAAATTGAACAGAACCTTTGATGAACAGACCTTGTCTCCAGTCAAGCAAGGTGTTAGTTCATTAGAGTTCCAGGAGCAGCTAAATAGAATTAATAGGACCACAACAAATAGGTTAAGTCTTCACTGGCTGTCTGGTCAGTAAGAAATATTTTAGGCATAATGTGGAAGTGAATAGAATAACTAGTTTTAGAGTAGATGTTATTCTATTAAATTGATTTTTTTTCCCATTAAAAAGAATCTTTCTGGTTACTAATCAGAAACTCAAAGAAGCAAGGTTTCTCTACTGTGGACTGATTAAATTCTTGTCAGTTGATAACCTTATACTGAGGAGTCTTTTAGAAACTACTTTTCCTGGCACTTATTAATTCCTTCTAATGTCCTGGGGTAATTGTTTCTATTCAGAGACTTCTGCTATGCAACATTAAAGAACTTACTTCCTCATGATGTGAAACCGCTGTGAATTCTGAAGTCCTCTATTTAACAGTATTTAAATATTGGGATTTTGTTCATGTCAATAAGAAGGTTTGATGTCTTTTGTTTGATGTCTTTTGCTTTTAAGTCAACTTAAAAATCATCATCTGGCATTGCAATCCAAACTACAAAGGTGCAGTCAATGGGGTTGAGGAGAAAGGCTAGAGGCTTTACCATACAACTAATATTAGTTTTGTCCAATTCCCTGCATGTCAGCATTTCGTACGTGATCTTCAATACATGAAGAAGGCTGTACAAACATGTTTCTGAATTCATTATTCATAAATTGTTGCTTCTATTATTGGAGTAGTGACTTGTGCTCGAAATTTGTTAGCCTCATTAGGTAGGTGTGAAGCTGAAGAGGTCATTCTCAGTTTAGCTTTTTTTCGGTCCTGTGGGAGCTCACTGTAGGTACCAGAGTCAGTCAAGTGCAGGGAGAGGACTCCATCACGGACTAGCATTAATTCCGTGGTGCCCGAAAAAATACACCTGCTCCTCCTGACTACCAATGAATGTCCTTTTTAAAAAGTCATTCATTATGCCATATCAGGCCAGAAAATCAGGCTATTCTCTTTGCATTAATGTTTTTGAAGCTTTCTGATTCAAGTAGAGATGTCACACATGATGTCAACCTTTCCCTTCCACCCCATGATGAATGTGTTGGAGTCAGCCTAGGGTATATTTAAGGGGTCAGGCTGTTAAACTCTGCAATATGGGCACTGTGTCCCCAGTATGCCACACAGTAGCCTGCTGTCACTTTATAATGTGGATAATGTGATGAGATCAAATGTCTGAATAGGTTGATTTCGAGTAACTAAGCTGTTTAAAAGACATTGTCCAGAGCTACAATCACTGAGATAAGGCTGGACAATCATAAGCAATTTATTTTATCAAAGCATTCTTACTAAATTCTTTTAAAGATATTACTTCAGATGACAGGAGCTAAGCCGAGCACAATTTTTTTCAGTATCCGTTTCCTTGCCAGTCAATTTAATTATAGGTGCACCATATCTTCTGAGGTCCTTTATTGAGCCTATCTTGCCCTGTCCATTCTTACAATAACTGGGCCACCAGCTTGACTCCTCGCTCCCTTTTTGTTGCTGGCATGAATTCAAACCCCCCCCAACACCACCGCCCCCACCGGCTCTCATCCTATACTTCTGATCATTTGTGCCCAATCCTCACTTTGGCTAAGAGAATGACAGATCAAATTTTAGACACTTT
The DNA here is from genome assembly GCF_004010195.1 of Chiloscyllium plagiosum. Lineage (NCBI taxonomy): Eukaryota > Metazoa > Chordata > Chondrichthyes > Orectolobiformes > Hemiscylliidae > Chiloscyllium > Chiloscyllium plagiosum. The sequence goes on along the minus strand of NC_057726.1, from coordinate 21,075,390 downwards.
TGAGCAGCATTCTTGCTGGCCAAAGAGCTTTTAAAAACCCTAGCCTATGTCTTAGGAAGTGGCTATGTTATTGACGATAAGATTTACCTAAACTACAACAGAAACACTTAGATCGAAATTAGATGATTAGATACCAGAATAGTACAATACATGAATAGAACTGTATCATACATCTGAATAGGAGATGAACTCTGAGAACAATATTTCAGAACAAAGCAATTAGATCAAACATTATGTCAAATCATTGTACTCATATTTCACTGCCTTCAATTTGAATCCTTCTCAGACTGATGATGTCTCCACCATGAGTATTAAATTAAATGAGCTTGGATTAGTCTCAATGCAACTGTTTTGGCTCTGAGCCAATAGCAGGACATTTGCTGTAATTTGATCTTGATTAGCATTGCATTGATATTGCCATTTGTAGGGAGTGGAAATGTCACATGAGTGCCCCTGGATACAAACAAAATATAAAAACAATGTAAAAGTAATTTTGCTCTGCTTCTGTACTACAATAATTTGTCTTCTTCTGCCCTGCAACAAAACTGACACTGGATGTAGAAACTGTTTCCCAAAATTGACTTTCTGTGTTGAATTCATCTCAAAAGATAAACATAACAAAAGCAGTGTACTTTTAGCAAGATCATGGGGGAGAACTCCTGGACAATTGAAATCAGTCAACCAAGTACAATACATTGAGCATCATGAAATGAAAGTTACTTCCATGCAAATCAACCTGGTACCTTTTGCACTGGTTTAAAAAGCATTGGCAAAAAATAACCAGGACCCAAGATCAAACCATTAAAATGTTTAGTGAATTGCACTCACTTGTAGTTCTTTGAGAATTTTTTTTAAATTCAACTGGAAGCATAGCCGATTATTTAAAATAGAATTTTCTGCCAAAGTACTACGTTCTTAAAATAGTAACCAGTTTACATTAATGAAATGAGTAAATGGATCTTACAATGTTTAAAAGTCATTTCCTGTTTGTTTTAAATCAGGTGACTCATGGTCCAGGCAAAATCATTTAAAATGCTCACAACTGAAATTAAACTAATTTGAAAAAGTATTAATGAAACTGAATAAGGTTACCAATCCATCAAAAAGTTATTTTATTGAAGGGTGAAAAATGTAAACACATATTTGTAAGTCTTGTCTGATCACTTTGATTCATACATTTTGATTATGTTTGAACAGAATCTGCAGTATCAGGGTTTAGGTCTCACTGTGTGATACACTAAAGAGACAGTTTTTGTTGCAAACGTTTCGTCCCCTGTCTAGGTGACATCCTCAGTGCTTGGGAGCCTCCTGGGAAGCGCTTCTGTGGACAGCTGAAACTGACAACCGGAAGTGGCAGGGACAGGCCACTATAAATGCTGGAGGAAACACCACAGAAGCGCTTCACAGGAGGCTCCCAAGCACTGAGGATGTCACCTAGACAGGGGACGAAACGTTTGCAACAAAAACTTCCAGCTCGGCGAACAGAACCACAGCAACGAGCACCCGAGCTATAAATCTTCTCACAAACTTTGAACTAAAGAGACAGTATACATCATCAGTGTTAATTGATGTAATGTCAAATGATCTTGCTCTCTCTTACAGCCTTACAGTGAGATGAAACAATGATAAAAAAATTAATGTTTTCCTTAATCAGAAAATACTGTAAATATTCTTTGTTAGAATGAAACTGTATTATACAAACTTTGGGTATTACTTTACCTCAAACAAACCTGTTGAAATTAGGACCCAAAATGCTGATTGTATGCAAAGCTAAAATTACCCCAGGAACTTTTGATCTCGATCTTTTAGAGTCATAGAGTTATACAGCACAGAAATGGATCCTTCGGTCCAACTCATCCATGCCAACCAGATATTCTAAATTAATCTAGTCCCACTTGCCAGCACTTGGCACATAGCCCTCCCAACCCTTCCTATTCATGTTCCCATCCATATTCCTTTTAAATGTTGTAATTATACCAACCTCCATCACTTCCTCTGGCAGCTCATTCCATACACGCACCACCCTTTACATGAAAAGGTTGCTCCTTAGGTCCCTTTTAAATCTGTCCTCTCTCACCTTAAACCTATGCCCTCTACATTTGGACTCCCTACCCTGGGGAAAAGACCTTGACTATTCACCCTATCCATGCCCTTCATGATTTTATGAACCCTCTATAAGGTCACCCCTCAGCCTCCAACATTCCAGGGAACACAGTCCCAGCCTATTCAACCTCTCCCTGTAACTCAAGCCCTCCAATTACATGAATATCTTTGTAAACCCTTTCTGAACCTTTTCAAGTTTCAGAACATCTTTCCTATAGCAGGGAGAGTGGAGCTGAACAGAGTATTCTAGAGGTGGCCTAATCAATGTGCGGTACAGCCACAACATGACCTACCAACTCCTGTACCCAATTCATTGACCAGGAAACTCAAGTGTATCAAAGACTGCCTTCACTACCGTGTAAATAGAGGATGCAAATAGGGAGTAGCTTGGCTCCACTTTCAATGAGCTATGAACCTGCACACCAAGTTCTCTTTGTTTGGCAGCACTCCCCAAGACCCTACCTCTTTATAATCAGTATCTGTACCATGGGAAGACTATATCTTTTTTTAACTTTGCTTCATTTTTGATTGCGGACTGAAGTGGGGCAACTGCTATTTTAGAAATCAAGGATTATGAAAGGAAGGATTGCTGCATTTTAGACAAGCAAGCTGCTGAAATCATGCTATGTCAGTGTACACTGTTACTTTGTTGGAGGAGGCCTGTTTGTAGATGACCTGTCACCAGGGGTTCTGCACAAAGAGTGATTTGGTTGGCAGCAGGTTGCTGATTAGTTTGTGAAGTTGTGACCAGTTGTGAATGACAAAGACCACCAGGCTGGCAGCAAATATTGAACTGGCTCCTTGGGAACTGAACAGCTTGTGAGTGTACATGATTTTAGCAGAAGCATTTGTGCCAATGCAAGGGGCAGATGGTGTGCCTTTCTCTCCAGGGAAACATCTAAATCCTGAAGAAAGCCAATTTATTTTTCTTCATAGTTGCTGTAAGCCAGGCCTTTAACAGGTTACAATTACCTGTATTAGTACCTATCGCCTCTCCTTCCTGTACAGAATGAAAAGAAACTGAATACAGAAAATCCTGACAAGGAAAGGATCATTTCAATGAACCATGAGGGCTGAGGCCATTGAACTGCATCCCCAGTTTCTTTCCCTCCACCCATAACACCATATTTTTGACTGTCTGTATCGGTCTGTATGTGTGACATGTGGAGGCATTGTTATAAGGGAATTTTAATTTGTAAAGTTAGACATCAATGTTGGTGACTACACATGGTTGTTTAAATGTGGTTAGAATTTTTAATTGTAATAAATAGTTGTGCTTTTTAAGTACAGAAGCATCAGTATTTATGCTAACCAGAATTTATCTGACAGGTAAATGGAGGGACATTGCAGACTTTGATAAAGTATTGAACTTGTCTGATGATTGTTGAAACAGCTAAGGTTAATTTCCACTGCAGTGCCCCAGTGCGGCTTGACAATTACATTATGTTCTTTATATTTCTCTTTGTCTTCCACAAATGTTTCCCTTTTGCTTTTAATACCATTGCAAGATTGATCACTTATTGGGTAGAGTAATTATGAAGCTTAAGGCTGAATTTGACAATCAAAAATTATCTTCTTCTGACATGATAATCAGAGCAGCTCTAAACATTGACAGGATTGTAGAGAGGCAGGACCTTCCCTCGGATCCTTGTGGGAGCTGAGTGAATGCCAGAACTATTCTCTTGAGTCATCACAAACTATTAGTTAAGGAAGCTTAATGGCACTCAATTGAGCAGATAACAATTTAAGTCCATCCCTGCAATTAGACTGAATTGTCATCCAAAATTGTATTTTGTGGCAGTTAGATTTTCAACTATGAAATGTATTTATGCAAAGAGAAGTTATGTTGATATTCACATTTGCCACCAACAGAGAAAAAAAAGCATAGTCATAAACTATTTTGACAACAAAAGATCTTTAAAATAATAGTGATTGATTAAGCCAAGTTTTCCTTTGTTCATTCACTTTTTGGATTAAAATTACTTCAATTCATGTCTTAAAATATTCAACATAGACTAACTGGCATGGTACTCTCAGCAAGCTAATGCTAATAAAAACTAATACTAAGCTGTCAGAGCAGAAAAATAAGGCTGCCTTATTTTTGCGTTATTGTTTTTAAAACTGCCTGGTTTAACTAGAGCCATCAGCCTCTATATTAATCCTCAGCATGAAGAATGGTAAAGGGTCAGGATGAGGAAATTTTTGAGGATGTAAATAGGGAGTAGCTGATAAAAGCTGCCATATGGGAAGTTTGTCCATAATATACCAAAGCAATGGATTGCCACCACTTTACAATGGTAGATAAAATGCTATTTGAGTCTCCTGCAATATTAAATTGTTTGCCACTGCATGGATTTGCCAGGGTCAGGGAAAGCCAATGAAAGTTGGGAGGATCTGTTGTTGCACAAGGTAAGTGAATTTTTTTCTCCCCAGCATTCATTCTTGGCCATGAGGAGGAGGAGTGCTTCTCACTGACCCTCAAGAAAGCCCTCTGCCCACTGTCTGCTACCGTTGTAGTCTCTTTTTTCCGCCCTGACTTATTTTCTCGTGTCCCAATTCCCCTATCTTAGTTCCAATACCTGGAATCATTCCTTTGGTTCCTCGACAGCAACATTCTGCCACTGGCTTGCCTTCCTAAATTCCAGCATGAAGTAGATCCAATACAGGCCAATAAGATTATTATTTGGATTTACTGTTCCCCAGAAATGTCTGTGCCATTGTGCAGGATATGAGTGATATTGGAGTTGATTGGTTTTGCAAAGCTGGGTCAACATGCCTTCCAATAATTGCATGAAAAATTGTTATTGATACATGTTGTAGGTGGGTTGTTGTATAAGGCAATATGGTTCTGAAGATGTTAATGCTCACGTTACATTGAGCTCCATCCTTTTTGATCACATTGCCACAGTCCTTAAGTTGAGATAGTGAGTTCAACATGAGCCTTTGGAGGTGGTATGCATACACCTCCTAAGTGTCCTAGAAATTATTTCTTTATGGTGTTGCAGCTGTACTTATTGCTGGTGTGCAATACACCATTTTATAAATGAAGAGCAGTGCCTTTTCTGTAAAGATTCCCAGTGGTGTTTCCTCTACTACTGATCACTATACATGCCTGAAACCAATTATAGATAAAGGAGGATTGGTGGCAGAAAACATTTCAAATAACCCTTAGTCTGAACCACAGACTGGAATAGGTGATGGATACCATGAAGTACCTGTCATGGCTATCAGAATAATACCACAGTGGTTGCTTCAATCTTGGGTAGGACGACATCATGTTGACTGCAGGACATGTTTCAAGTTGGTTTTAGTTATGAGGACAGGTTGGAAAAATTCAAATTGTTTTCACTAGAAAGACAGAGGCTGAGGGACAATCTGATAGAGGTCTACAAAAGTACGAAGGGCACAGATAGGGTGGATTGTTAGAGGCTTTTTCCCAGGTGGAAAGTCACCTGCAAGATGGTACAGGTTCAAGGTGAGAGGGGAAAAGTTTAGGTGAGAAGTGCAGGGAAAATGTTTCACACAGACGGGCTGGTGGGTGCCTGGAATACATTGTCACTGGAGGTGGTAGAAGCAGGCACATTAGCTTGATAGACACATGAACGAGAGGTAAACAGATGAATAGAAACTACATACAGGCAATAAATAGCGGGTCTAAAGGATTACCGAATTGGCATAGACTCGGTGAGCTGCAGGATCTGTTCTGTGCTGCATTGTATTACATAGGATATTGCTTCTAACTTGTATATATTAAGTTAGCTATTCTAGTGATCGCCAATGAGTTGTAAAGAATATCTCATTGTTTAGTGCCAAGGATGAACGTCTTAGGGTGAAGTCCATTATAAAACTCCCCATAATCCTCTATAGTGTGGTGATTATAAACATCTCCAATTGAAGGGTTTGTAAAAAAACATTTGGCATAGGCCAGAATTGACTAGAATGCTTGAACATATTTACTGGTCTGAAATGATGAATTCTCATAACATCACTAAAATCCAGTGCTCCAACGAGACATTTTCTCAAAGGAACATAAATTTCCTGACCAGCTAGTCATCTTGGTGGCAAGAAATACTTCTAAAATGAGAGGAGATCTCATAGAACCCCATAAAATTCTAACAGAACAAGACTGGAAGAATGTTTCTAATGGTGCGGGGTCCAGAAACAGGGGTCATAGTTTAATGATCAGGCATAAATCTTTTCGGACTAAGATGAGGAGAGATTTCTTCGCCTGAAAGTGGTGAGCCAATGAAAGGCAGGAGGATCTGTGGTTTCACAAGATAAGTGGAATTCACTACCACAGAAAATGGTTGAGGCTAAAACATGATGTTTCTAAGAATCATAGAATCCCTACATTGTGGAAGCAGGCCATTTGGCCCATCGAGTGCACACCAACCATCCCAAGAGCATCCCACCCATATGCACCCCTCCCTACCCTATCCTTGTAACCCTGCATTTCCAGTGGCAAATCCACCTAGCCTGTACATTCCATGGACACTATAGGCAATTTAGTATGATCAGTTCACCTAACCTGCACATCTTTGGACTGAGGGAGGAAACCAGAGGAAACTCACGCTGACACAAGGGAGTGTGCAAACTCCACTCCACTTGGTTGCCAAGTAGAATCGTACCTTGGTTCCTGGCACTGTGAGACTGCAGTGCTAACTACTGAGCCACTGTGCTACTCATAAAGAAGGAAGTAGATATAGTGGCTAAAAGGATCAAGGAATATGTGGGATTAAGATATTGAGTTCACTGATCAGCTATAATTATATTGAATGGCGGTGCAGGCCCAAGGGGTTGAATGGCCTACACCTGGTCCTATATTCAATGTTTATATTTCTGAGTAAAATGTTACAGATTCTACTCTCCAATCTCCTATTTTTAAGTAAAGCAAAGAACTATGGATGCTGGAAATCTGAAACAAAAACAGATATTGCGAAAGAAACTTAGCAGGTCTGGCAGCATCTGTGGAGAGGAAGCAGAGTTAACATTTTGAGTCTTCTTCAGGACATTGAGTTTCTCCAATAATTTCTGTTTTTGTTCCTATTTCCAAGCTTCAGTATCATTCAAGGGTAACCATCATCACTTTAGTTGTGGAATGATTGATTGTACTGCAAAGGATAGGACAGTTAAGATTCCCCATGTTGACGGTGTGGCTATAATAGGACCTACACGCAGCATTGTTGAAGACTCCACCGATTAACAAAGGCAACTTGCTTTCATGGTAGACATGTATCTCCTAAACATGTCAATCAATAGATTTAAACTCACAGTCTTTGCTAACACAGTAGCAACAAATAAAAAAAATCAAATAATGTATGTAAATCACAGTCTAATATAAATTTAATTTCTCCCTAAGCTAAAAATGTTTTAATTATCTGGTGATAGGAAGCATAACCAAATGTTATAGGAATCAAAAAAAGCACTATAAAGTTCACAGAAAATGAGGCAGAGTACTTGAATAATTTATTCCGTTTTATGACTGTGATAATTGAAGTCTTGCAGCTACTTAAAGATAACAATGTTTTTTTTATATCAGTTCCAAGCTACAGTGAACGAAGGATTTACTGGAATTATACTGAATCTTACCGTCGAGGACAATGACGACCCAGCTACTGGAGCATGGAGAGCTGTCTACACCATTATCAATGGAAACCCTGACATGAACTTCAAAATTGAGACAAATCCGAAGAACAATGATGGAATGTTATTTGTTGATAAAGTAAGTTTTCCTGTTTAGTGCTCAATCCTTCACACTCTTCGGTGAACAAAAGAACATTGGTTTCTTTACAAACAAACAAGAACTTGAATTACAATGTCACTCAAGACACACAAAGCAAGTCACAGCTATGTGTTCAGGATGTTTTAAATATCATATTACTCATTTCTATTTTCTTCATCCATCATCACAGTTACTGTTTGAAGTTACTTTCCATCAGCTCAAGCAAGCGAATGTATTTGAGTGTATCCATAGATTGCTGCTGTTCTCACCCAATTATATAATATATTGGGGAAACTTTATTGTATATAGATGTTAGGCTAGTATTCAATCATCTTAATGTACATCAGTTCTTGAACATAGATCCTTTTCAAGCTCCAAAGAGTGAATTTCTTCATTTGCCCAATTGCTCAGTGATATGCGTCTCCAATGTGTCTAATGAAAATGCTCACTTCCCACAATTTTCAAACACATTGACAAGTAAGATGAGACACAGAGACCTTTTTTTTTCCCAAAAGTCCACTTGTATATTTGCTGACATGATTTCCCTGCTGGTTTCTATCTGTGTCTTTGATTCATCTGCAGAATGTGTGCCCTGTTGCATTTAAATAAATTGCAGAGGTAGCGGAGGAAGAAAACATGAGAAAATGTCGATCAAACTTTCACAATATTTATGTCCACTCAGTGCCTTTGCAAATTACTGCCATCATAAGGAAGCTGACCCTGAGTATTTGCATTACTCCACAAACAGGAAAAGATTGAAACCTTGCAAAGAAATGTGGGTCTGCAATTTTATACTTTTACATCTTTGGAGCTCCATTTTTTTTTAACAGTGAAAGATTATTTGTGGAACTCCACAAGGAATATCAAGTGTAGCCATTGTAACAAGGTCAGCCATTTGGGCCTCATAGAATATGAATTCCCTGGCTGGGACTGTTAAACTGGCCAAATCAGGGAGCCCTGGCTGACAGATACGAACAGGCATGTCAGAGGTCTTGCTCTCTCTGACAGCTGGTTCTGCAGAAGCTGGATCAGTTCAAGAATTTTACACATGTAAATGAAGGGTTAACCTGGTGACATGATACCTTCATTGGAATTATTTCATCATGAGTTCAACATGGTGGAATAATGCAATTCTCTCTGGTTTCCCGTGCTTTGCGTAGGAGGATCAAGAGAATGTGGATCAGAAAGGAAGAAAATGTTGATATCAGACTGACATGCAAGTGAACACCATCTAACCTGCTTACTCACCAATGCATCTGCCAGAATGTGACTTCTTTAAAAATAGCATTTTATGAGGAAGGTTTGTTTTCCTCTAGAATCTTGACAGAGATGTGTCATATATTGAAACATGATTTACAAAATGTTTCTACCAAGGCACTGCCTTAACTGTGACTCTAATGGTGATGTCAGCACTCACGTTGTTATATATCCAGATCCCTCCAGTCATGCTCTGGTGATGTAAGTCACATTGTGCTCACTGAATAAAAATTGGCTGATGAGTTTCCTACATCAAAACAATAACTTGCATTTCTAAATTACTTCATAGGCTACAAAACACTGAGATATCCCAAGGCTGTCAGTGGTGCTACATAAATGTAACACTTCAGCAAGAGGAAAAGATTTTGTTTCCTGAATGTTCAGACAATCTGTGATAATAACAAACTCCTGATGTGTTTTGCAGCACACAACCTGCAAGTTAGCCATGGTTTGTTTACTCTCAGGTAAACTATACAACTGCAACGCTTAGCCTCGGGAATATTCCTGAATGCTTAATGGACGACATGCAATACTGACTTCAAGAAGTAATGGCACCTTTTCATTATCTGAAGACAAGAGACTTTGGGAGTTACCGCTGTTGGGAGTTCGCGGAATTTTCAAGTTCAATTTTCATCCTAGACAGATTAAGAAAACCTTGTCGTAGAGCAGAGATTTTCAGAATTGCAGTGGCTTTGTGCATCAGCTGATCCAAAGGAATTGAGATTTCCAGTTAGAAAAGGTCAGGAGGCGAAAATGCTGGAGAGCAATCCTATGATCATGTTGAAGATTGACAAGAGGCCACCTTAATGCCAGCTTCATGTGTATTAAGACATACAAATCTCTACCAACCGCTTCCGATTAAAAAAACTGTATTCTGTGTCTGAATGACTGTGCTTTATGATCCTTCTCAGGAAATAATCCAGTTAATTAAAAAGTACCTAATATCAACATACTGTTCTGAGTCAAATTCTGGTTTCAAGACCACTGTACAGACTGTAGCACAGATCCTTCAGTGCAGTACCAAGAGATATGAAGGCATCTTTGAACTACAAAACCAAGCTGTCTCTGCTCTCTAATGAACACAATGGATCCCACAGCATATTGAAGATGATGGAATTTCTTCAGATGTTCTAACCAATGTTTATTCTTCACCAAGCATCATGAGAAAGATAACACAGTAACATGTCTCTCTCATTGCTGTTGGCCGACTGATATCATGCATAAATGGACAGACGCATCTCTTTTCAATACAGCTATGGATATGCTTAAAAGTACTTTAACACATCTTGAAATGAAAGAGCTATTTGAAGTTTTTTTTCATTCTTTACCGATAGTGTTTCAAATCTTCATAAAAAATGACAACAATAACAACAAAAGATGGAAAATCAGCGGATGTGTTGCAAAATATCAAATTCTGAGAAATGTATTTTTACCAATTGTTTTAGAATCTTGCACTGCTGTAGCTGTCTTTTATGTCTATATCTGCTCAAATCTAGAGTTGTTTTCACTCATAACTTTAAACTCCTGTAATATAGGGCTGCTGAATGCCTGGATTCTGTGATGTTCTGGTTAGATTTGAACCCATGCTGTCTTCATCCCAGTGCAGCTGACAGGCTTTAAGTAGCAGATTTCAGTGCATCAGCAGCAATGCCTACTAGACACAAACTGTTACTCCCTCTTTAAGATTTTGAAGGGTTCGGCTTCAGGTTAGGGTTGTATTGATGTAGTTATATTGTCATGTCAAGAAAAGTGGCAAATTTACTCTCAGTCATTGCATCCCTTTTGTTTGGCACAAGCTCATTTAGAACAAAGATCTATATTAAAATCAAATGTACAGTCTCAATTTAAGTCCTGAAAGCCCCGATCTAGGGTGTTCTTCAAGCCACTCTGGTACTTCCGAAGTGACAACTGCCCTTAAATCATCTTCACAAATTCTTGGCCTTGCATGAATTATAGGGTGTTTCTCACATTTGTGCCATTTATTGGAGATGGGAATTAGGTACAATAGTTGGGGCTATCACTATGACATAAAATGAGATTTCCCTACTGCCTGTGAATGACGTTTTGTTGAGATGAACATCATTCAGTCTTCAAGATGTTCATGGTTCAATTCCTGGCATGAACTTCACAATTTCCTTTAACTCAGATGGCATCACAAAATGAGGAAGAGGTTAAGATCACAGTTGAATTTAGGTTTAGGCACTGGACTGACAGTAAGACAGGAATGATGAGCCTGGTATTTCTCCAGAAGTACAATAATGAATTCAAATGGAAGCTCTTCAGCTGAAGGCAGCCATTTCTCAATCCTCAAAGGAGAGATGGTTCTTTCTTATCATTCTGTCCCAGATCTTTCACTGGGTGAAATTTTCGCTTACTAAACCAGCCAATCTGGGCTGGTACTATAAAACTGCCATGATGGATTAGGTGAAGTAGATAAAGGATGTGGTCCTTCTGATGGAGTACACTGCTATCCACTGCTTACAGAAAGAGGCTTCTTTCTGTAAGTATTCAGCATCTGTGAAAGAGACAACATACATTCATTTCAGAAAATGTTCTCTGACTCACAAATCGGAAGCAATAAAAGTGAGAGAAAACCCATGGTCCTGTAAGGGCTGTGCTTTGTCGTTAACCTAAACCTATCGGTTCTCTTCCAACTTTTCTGTTTCATACCAGCTGCCATTGTGGCTGCACAGGTTTTGCAAAGATTCCTCCTTGACTTTACTAAAGGGCCTGAAGCTAACTACTCTTCCAACTTTGGCATTTTTTTGCCTCTGGCTGTCTTTGAAGAGATAACAAAAATACAATAATATTATAGACCAGTTAGCAATGTCTTTCCACTTGTACATCTGCAGACTTTTGTAAATATGGTCTCAGATGCCAGCAAGTGTTTTTACTTTTCAGACAAATATTCGGGATATCTGATATTCAACAGTACAATGTTCGTGAAAAGGTGCATAGATAACCATGTCAGACAGGATTCCGGTGTAACACTCATTCCTTGAGTCAAAATTGCATTCTGGGACTTGAGGACATAAATCAAGACTGAAGCACTAATGCAGTATGAAAGGAGAATTGCATGGCTGGAGGTTCTGTCTTTTGGATGAAACATTAAACAGGATTCTATTTGCTCTCCCAAATGGATGTAAAAGATCCCATGACAATATTTTGAAGAAGAGCAAGGGTGTTATCATTCATGTCCGGGCAAATATTTATCCCTCAATTAACGTTACTAAAAGCAACTTGCATGGTCACATTCCTGTTTATGATACTGCAATCATTGGATCTCACACTTCCCACTGCGTTGCAACAGCAACTAAAATTCAGAAGGGCTTTGTAGGCATCCACAGTTATGGAAGACATAATAAAAATGCAAGTCTTGTTTTCCTGTGTGGTGTTTTTCTGCTATGTCTTTTCTTTGTTTAAGCCTACCTCCAGGATATTCTTTCTCTTTGTCCCTTCTGAATTCGCTGTTGTCATTTGAAACTACTTTACTGCAGTCCCTGCCTGGAAATGCATGAAAAGAAGAGTTCTCACTGTGATGTTGCCCTACATGTTAAATAACACCTCCCAGCTAAATTATAGACATCAGCAGAGGAGAAGACTAGTGATAAAAAACACTAATATATAGAAATGAATGCATTGGTCATATTAGAGCCTCATTTCAAAGTATACAAGTCAGACAGTATGTATCATTCGTAAGCTTCACTGCCTTTTCCTTCAGGGATATAAACAGTTGGAAGATCTGACACTGTTTTTCAACTATTCAATTCAGAAGTCTTATCTCAATGCACAGAAAACATGAGGACCCCCAGTTGAATGACTGCTTGTGATGAATGAACTGACATTAGCCATCGTGCTCAGCAGTAGCAATTTTACAATTGGCCTGACTTCCAATGAATTCAGTAAAATCAGCCGTTTCATTACTCCTGCAGAAAGTTCAAGAAGGTGAAAATTGGCTGGGAAATGTATTGGGTTTGCCTCCATAGTCTAGAACATTGCTAACATTAACCATCAAAATGCTGACATAATTTGGCAAGTTCCCAGAGGGAAACTATAGAATTCCGTCACAGAGTGGGAGTCCATGTCTTGTGTGACAGAGGAGAAGAGGAAGAGAACATTGAGTGGACTGTTATTCATTTCCACAAAGTATTATTGGAATAATTTTCATTTCTTATAGATCAAAATGTTCAATGATAAAAATTGATTCGAACAAATAAGCAGTTATGTTTTAAATATTGATGTACTACCCCTGGAAATTAATTTCAAATCAATAAAGCTATTTCAAGAAATTGCTTTGCATCTGTAATTGCCAATTTGATTCTGAATTCATTTATCAATGTGAGTAACTGCAGCATTTTTAAAATTTATTTCATTTCAGTCTTTGGATTATGAAAGATCTGCTTTTCACACATTGCTGATTAAAGTGGAAAATGAAGACCCAATCATGCCTGAGATTAGTTATGGTTCCAGTTCTACCACAACCGTGCAAGTCACAGTTCTTGATGCGAATGAGCCGCCTGTTTTCAATCCTGACCCGACAATTGTAGTCAAACCGGAGAACATCGCAATAGGCAGTGTTATTGTGACATTGAATGCAACTGACCAAGATATCCTTCAGAAACAGACAATTAAGTAAGTGTTCTATAGAATAACAAGAAGTTTTTATAATGTAAATTTAAAGACCAGGAGCAAATGCGGTTGATGTGAATCGTAAAATGGTTTTAATGTGCATTTAATGGTCCTGAAGTCATGCACTCAAAGTGCAGAGCAATGCATGCTGGGGAAATAATGGCATAGTGGCAAAGTCATTGCATCTCAGGATGCTGATTCAAATCTCTTCTGGTGGAATTTAAATTCAAATTGATAAATCCCGAATTGAAAGCTAGTCTCTGTCATACTGAGTGTGAAACTGTACTTAATTGTCATAAAAAAACCCATCTGGTTTGCACATGACCTTTAGGGAAGGCGGTCTTCTGTCCTTATTTGATCCAACCTCGTGTGTGACTTTTGACTTCTGACCAACAAGAATGTGACTGACCCTGAACTGCCCTTTTACAAGCCACTCAGTTCAAAGGCAATTAGGGAAGGGTAATTTGAGTGGCATGGTGGCTCAGTGGTGAACACTGCTGCCTCACCGCCAGGGACCTGGGTTCAATTCCAGCGTCTGGTGAATGTCTGTGTGGAGTTTGTACATTCTCCACCGGGTGTTCTGGTTTCCTCCCACAATCCAAAGATGCGCAGGTTAGGTGTATTGGCCAGGCTAAATTGCCCATAGTGTTCAGGGATGTGAAGGCTAGGTGCAATACTCAGGGGTAAATATAGGGTAGGGAAAGGTCTGGGTGGGTTACTCTTCAGAGAGTCGGTGGTGCATTTGTTTGGCCAAAGGGCCTCTTTCCACACTGTAGGAATTCCATAAATGCCAACCTTGTTAGCAGTGCTCATATTCCATGATTTTTTTTTAAATGATGAGCTAATACCATTGATAGATTTGAGGAAGTTAAGTGTTAGGTTCAGAAGTGATATGACCCCTTAACATTCTGATTGCTCTTCTGCATGGAGCCACAATCCAGATATCTAGTCTAGGTGCAAGAATGGAGCAGATACTGAGAAATGTGTGGTTTGCTGACCTAGGTGATGATTTACTGCGGAATACAAAAACTTCACTAAGTGAAAAGTTAATGCAATAAACTAAATGTGTTTGCATTTTCCTAATTAAAGAAGGAGTTTACAGAATAACAGTATCCTCTGTTAAAACGTAGTTGTTTTTAGCTGACAAAAAAACTCAAAAATAGAAACTAAATGGTAGATTGAAAACAGTGCGAAATTAACATCGTTATAGGTTCAAGTACACAACAGGAATGAAGGTCTTGCCTTTTAAATGACTGGTATGTTTAATTTATTAAGTGAACTCTTAACAATTTCCTTTAAGTGCACTAGGAAATATGTTTTACAGAATGTAATTGTTCCTTAGGCATTATATTCTGAAGAATTTGTCTCATGAGCAGTTCTGACAGTGTTTTACATATTAGGCTCTTTGGGCTGGATTGGCATGGCTTAGCTTTTAAAAAAACTCATGATTCATATGCCTCAAAAATTGTCTGAATGCTCTTAGCTAAGAGTCCAGAAATTCATTAGTCTGTTGAATCAGCAAAGCCCCAGGAAAAACGTTGCTTAATTGACAACTCTGGCTCTCTGAGAATAGGCAATGTTTATTTACACAAAAATAAAGAGGATAAAAGTGCTTGAAGATTCTGCTATTGATACTTGAGATCTTTTTCAAAATGATTTGTGTAGTGTGGGCTTTTAGCAAATCCAGAATATTTATGAATGAGGTGTACTGTTGCTGGTTATATTTGATCTTACCTGGGAATAAAGGGTGAGTTTACTGCAAGTTTATTAATCGGTCATTCAAATTAATTCAGGTGTCAGTGAACAACAGTCAGCAATTGGCTTTAATTGTCAAAGACGTCCATGAGCATAATTTAGATCTTGTAGTTCAGGAGAATGGGGTTCAGAAACACCCAGAGCAGTGCCAATCGAACTAATCTTAAGTGTTTGCCTGTAGCGTGTAGCCTGATGAATCCAGTGGAGCCAGTCTCAGGAGCAGAGGTTGACAGCTGGCTGGTGAATAGATGCTATTTTAGTGTCCTGTTGCTGGAAAACTATTATTTATTAGTCAATTAAGAAACAAGAAGGCCTCCAGGCTGAATAGGGTTTGTTGTTAAGGGCATTGCAAGTCTGTATCTATAGGAGTGAAGAGTTGAAATCACTTCTGACTGATTCACTTTTTGGAAATTCAGTATCCCAACACAGTCACTATCATCTGGGCGGGTTGATAAGAAATCAAAGGGAACTTTTACTTGATTTGCTCTGTGAAGGTTTTCTATGGACATAGGAAAAAGAGGCCATTCTGAACATCTCTATTCTAGATCACGATAATTCCTCAATGCTGGTTTCCTGCACTATCTCCACGTCCCTTGGTGCCATTTGTCTCTGGCAACCTATAATTTCTGTCTTAAACCAGCTTAATGATTGAATTTACACAGCCCATTTGGGGAACAAGTTTACCACAATATTGAGTGTAAACGTTCTTCTTTGTCTCAGTTTAAAATGGCCTGTCTGATATCCTCAAATGCTCTTCCCTGATTCTTGAGTCATCAGCCAGGAGAGAAAGTCTATCTGGTTCCACCCTGTCATTCTGTAAGAATTTTTAAACTCTCAATAAAATCACTTCCAATTCTTTGAACCTCTAGGGAATACAGATTTGGTTTGCTGAATCACTCCTCAGAAAACAAACCCCCTGCCATCAGAGGAGCTCATCTGGTGAATCTCCTCTGAACTTCCTCTCTGGCAAGTACATCAGATTAGGAGATTTAAATTGTGCATTACTCCGGCTAAGGTTTCACCAAGGTTCTGCACAAATTCAGCAAGATATCTTTATGTCCGCTCTCAAATCCCTTCGAAATAAATATCATAATTCCATTGGTCTTCCTAATTGCTTGCTGCAAATACAAAGTAGCTTTATTGACTCATGGACAAGGACACCCAGATCCATTTGGACATCTGTAGTATCCAACCATTTAAGGAATATTCTGCCTTTCCATTTCTTCTAACTTCACTCTTACTTACATTAAATATTCCATCTACCATGATCTAGTGCATTCAGTCACCAGTCAACATCCTCTCTTGTAGTGTCATTGGCAAATTTGGTCCCCACATCCAAAACACTAAAATAGCTTGTAAATAGATGTGGTCCTAGCACTGACCTTTATGTTACCTCTAAAGTAACAGGTTTCTATCCCCAGAATGATTTGTTTATTCCTATTCTCTGCTTTCTGTTTGTTAAGCAATTCTTGATCCATGTAATTATGTCATCCCCAATCCTGTGTGCTCTAATTTTATTTATTAACCTTCTGTTTGGTACGTTATCTGAAAAAAACTTCTGAAAATCTAAAAGCACAATATCTAAGTGTTCTCCTTTTGTCTATGCTGTAAGTATCTATTGAGACCATCACTGATTTCCTTTCTTGTTTCTTGTTTTGTTTTGAAGTTGTGAGATGCAATTGAGAATTAAACTTTGTACAGCAACTTATTTTAAAACAAAGAGATGAGAAAAAAGACTGATGTTTGCTGTTGGGAACTGGCCTGTAAAGATAAAGGACACTGTAGATAATTTGACACCAAGATGTTTTTAAACTCAAATTGACAGGTGTTTGGATGTTGAATTGGTCAATCAAGGGAGGACCAGTGCTAGCCTGACAACCCACTAAGAATGGTGAAACAAAAGAGAAAACAAAGATTGAACTGGTGCTGGCCAGGCCGTTGGGCAGGAGATCATATTGGTTTAGAAGCTTCTGGACTAGGAAGCTGTTTTGGGGTTTAGTTCTTTCTTGTTATTCTGTAGTTATTAACTTGTTGAAAGTTCTGAAAAAGAATCCCAGTCTGTCAGAAATAAGTAAAAAGCCTTCAGCAGTATATGAAGGCTGTTTGCATTAATCATTCATCAAAATTCAAACAATATATACAATTCTATGTGTTTGTAATGCAACCTATCATCAAAGGATTTCATGAAGGCCTGGTATTTGTCATTGAAGCAGCTAGCAAACTAGCAAATTGTGGTACTCATATTTTCTCTTTTACCTGTGTCTGTCTGTCAGTGTGAGGGTGGAGGTTAATATTCAGAGATGGATGGCTTAGATCATAGATATTAATTAGATTGCCCTTGTTGTTTATCTATGTTCTGCTGAAGATACATTATTAATAATAAATTGTTAGTTTTTGTTTAAGTTAGAAACTTGGTGACCATGATCTGTTATTTGTAAAATTAGGAGCAACTGAACAATTTTGAGGCTCATTGAAAGATTTAAGATCACTGTGTTGTGAATCCAGTGATGATGATTAATTTAGTTTGGCTTGCTATCACTGTGTCATGACATCTTCACCAGTAAACTCCAATGTGATTGTCAAACATGATGTCCCATTTTTAATTTCATGTGATGCTACATCATTTTGTCATTCTTTTCTAACCCTTTTGGCCATGAAAATATAATTCTATATTTGTGAAATTTCAGATTTCTCCATCTTGATAACATTAGAAATACGTGATTTTTTTTCTTAAATTTTTGTTAGATATTTCTTCTTCCAATTTAACCCCATGCATAGATCATGTGTCAATTTGCCCTTTGCAAATACAATATTAAATAATGGAAGGATAACAGAACATCTTACTTGTGAGCTTGCAGTCTGTGGTATTATTAGATTTTTTGGCTAATTGATCACGGGACTGTTGTGGATAACTGTAGAACCCTTTAACCCATAGCTTATTCAATCTCAGGTCAGATAGTCCAAGGCACACAGATGACCAGATACTTTAGAAAGTGTTCTGTTGGGTCAACAACAGGCACCTTTGCTTCTGATCTCGCCAATGAATTAATCCTCTCCTTTCTTGGAGTATAGATGTTGGTTTTCGTCTTGAATTTGTATCCTACAAAATTGTCCTGATGAGGCAAAGGGAAATGCTTTGTAGACTAGCAGGAAGCTGCAAGAACACAACAAGCCAAGCAACACCAGGAGTTGGAGAAGTCAGCGTTTCAGGTATAACCCTTCTTCAGGACTGGGTGTGGGTGTAAGGGGAGCTTCAGAGAAAGGCGGAGGGAGGGTCTAGGGGAGGGTTTTGGGTGGGGAGAGGGACGGGATGGTGAGGCAGGTAGAATGTATGACCTGCTTGGTTGATGGGAGGAATGAATCCGATTGGTGGCTGGAAAGAAGGGTCGGGCAGAGAAATGGGAGGGAGGGGCTGGAAAGCAGGTCGGGGGATGGGAAGGGAGGCTATTTGAAATTGGAGAACTCAATGTTGAGTCCTCTGGCAAAATGTGTCTTTTATAACGATACATAAATGATATATCTTTATGAATGAAGATGTGGATGACGAGCTTTGACTCTGCCATTGCTCCTTTTCTTTTGGAGTCTAAGAAACCAAAGGCTTTTATATCATTATTTTGCATAAGCACAGATTGTCTTGTCTCTGACTGGCCACTTCCTCTATTGTTGAAATTATAATCATCCTATGGCAAGGTGACTGACGGAAATGCAGTGCTCTTAGGAGTATAAGATAACTTTTTCATGTAAACCAGTTACTTCTGTAAAATCATCACTGTTAGTTATTTTGGTACTGGCATGGCTTAGTGTTTTGCCCTGCACGGATTTGCAGTCTGAGTTAAAGCTTTAGCTATGGATATTACCTCATATGCGAAATACATTTCTTCAAATAGTCAATTTAAAATGTAATGTATATTTGAAATTCTTGAAGTTTTTTATTTTTTGCATTCATGGAACAATTTATTTCATCTCCTCGAGATGGTCTTCCCTCCATGGTGTAGCATGGCTGAATGAGGTAACTGAAAAGAGCAATATAGTGTTTATTCTGATTGAAGAAGATCGAAGTCGACATAATCTAAATCATTAAAATGTTTAGAGTCATTATGATATAGACTATTTAACTTGGAGTAGCTTTGCAGACACGGAAAACACAAGCTTAAAGTTAACAAGCCTCCTGTGACACAAGAAATGAGAAGACTT
Source organism: Chiloscyllium plagiosum (assembly GCF_004010195.1). Classification (NCBI taxonomy): domain Eukaryota; kingdom Metazoa; phylum Chordata; class Chondrichthyes; order Orectolobiformes; family Hemiscylliidae; genus Chiloscyllium; species Chiloscyllium plagiosum. The sequence goes on along the minus strand of NC_057726.1, from coordinate 21,055,730 downwards.
CATTTGTTCCCACAGAGTAGTTGATACAAGGGATGGCTTAATAGCAAGCAAAATAATTGTTGCTGCATCGATTGACTCCATCAAATAGAATCAAACCATTTTTCTTCCAGTAGATGTAGATTTTTAGAAAAGAAAATAGTTTAAACTAATTAAAATTGTGCATATCCCTATTGCAGTCACAGGATCAGTGTCATATTATTGATGTGAAGCCAGAAGCAATTAATAGTGCTGTGTGTACTCCAGTAGGACATATTGGAAAATAAGTTGCCCTTTCTTAACCAGTGAGTCAAATACCATGAACACAAACATAGCAGTATGAGGCAAAATTGCATGAAACATACTGTGGATCTATATTCTGAGAATTGCATTAATTGCATTAATTCAGCCTTGAACTTCAGAGGTAAGGTGAGGTAAAAGTGACTTCTCTAACATCAGGCAGAATTTAACTGAGTATGTTATATATGGAGTTTAGTAAAATTGAAGTAAATGGAAATTAGGTATATAGCTTTTCAATGGATTGAATGCCAGTTAATCTAAACAAAGATAGATGACTGTGGTTATTGGAGGATAAACCAATCAGCACGAGGATATTGCTGTAGGCGTCCCTCAGGGCAGTTCTGAAGGTTAACTAGCATCAACTGTTTCATCAATGACCTTTACACCATCATGAGCTCAGAAGCCAGTATAGCTTACTGATAATTACAGTGTGACCAGTGTAATTTTAATCTTTGAGAAATGGATCATAGTGTAATCAATTAGATTAACTGTAATTAATACGCTGGGGTGTTTAGTTTAATCAGCATTTTTGACATGATATAACATGACTAGTTATGCAGTTAAAAGGAAATGTTATTAACACGTACCAAGTGCTGATCTGGAACAGACAGGACAACTAGTGTGTGTGAAACAGCTCTTCCTTTGTTCGTTCTTTGTTTTTTCGCATTCTCTTCCTGCCTTACCAAAGCATCCAAGCATATTAGCATGAACAAAAATGGAGGTGTTTTGACCTATAGCACAAGACCTTTTCACCAAAGGAAGATTTACTTTATTACAAATACCTTGCAAAATATCAAGTTCTTCATCAAAACGTTGAATAAAAAAAAGCCTGTGGTGCAATTTACTTGCTTTACTTGCTATTACATACACCTCTGTCCTGATCAACAACTGTGTCCCATCCTTTCCTTATCTCACCATAAGGTAGTTCTCTTCAAAGTTTGTGCGAAGATTTGCAGCTCGGGTGCTCGTTGTTGAGGTTCTGTTCGCCGAGCTGGAAGTTTTTGTTGCAAAAGTTTCATCCCCTGGCTAGGCGACATCATCAAGCTGGTCGTGTCGTTTCGTGGCTAGTTGGTGTTCATGTATGCGGATTGTTAGCTGTCTTCCTGTTTGTCCTATATAGTGTTTAGTGCAGTCCTTGCATGGTATTTTGGACATTACATTCGTCTTGCTCATGTTGGGTATCGTGTCCTTCGTTCTGGTGAGTTGTTGTCTGAGCGTGGCTGTTGGTTTGTGTGCCGTTATGAGTTCTAGGGGTCGCAGTAGTCTGGCTGTCAGTTCTGGGATGCTCCTGATGTATGGTAGTGTGGCTAGTCCTTTTGGTTGTGGCATGTCCTCGTTCCGTGGTCTTTCTCTTAGGCATCTGTTGATGAAGTTGCGCGGGTATTCGTTTTTGGCGAATACCTTATATAGGTGTTCCTCTTCTTTTTGCAGTTCTGGTGTACTGCAGTGTGTTGTGGCCCTTTGGAATAGTGTCCTGATGCAGCTTCATTTGTGTGTGTTGGGGTGGTTACTTTCATAGTTTAGGACTTGGTCTGTGTGTGTGGTTTTCCTGTATACCCTTGTAGTGAATTCTCCGTTCGGTGTTCTCTACCATCACGTCTAGGAATGGGAGTTGGCTATCCTTTTCTTCTCTCGTGAATCGGATTCCTGTGAGTGTGGTGTTGATGGACTTGTGCCTCACAACACACTTCACATTCAACAACCAGATATACGAACAAATCAACGGAACACCCATGGGATCACCAATCTCGAGACTCATAGCAGAGGCAGTTATGCAAAGGTTAGAACAAACAGTCCTACCACAAATTCAACCCAAACTCTTGGTCAGATATGTCGATGACACGTTTGTAATCATTAAAAACATGGAAATAGAAAAAACACACCGGATCATCTTGGCCAGTTCTCTTGGCCAGGTAGTTCTCTTGGCCAGTTTCATGATCCCAAGAAACATTTCACTCTTCTCTTCAAAGCTAATTGGTGACGTTTAATGGATTTGTTTAAGAACAAAGAAAGAACAAAGAAAATTCACAGCCCAGGAACATGCCCTTCAGTCCTCCAACCCTGTGCCGATCCAAATCCACTCTCTAAACCTGTTGCCTAATTCCTAAGGATCTATATTCCTCTGCTCCCCACCTACTCATGCATCTGTCCAGACGAACCTTAAATGAATCTACCGTGCCTGCCTCTACTACCTCTGCTGGCAATGCATTCCAGGCACCCACCACCCTCTGTGTAATGTACTTTTCAGTAGCCCCCTTAAGCGTTTCTCCTGTCACCTTGAAAGCATGACCCCTTGTTATTGAATCCCCCATTCTGGGAGAAAGCTTATCTCTCTCCACCCTGTCTATACCCTTCATGATATTTTGGACCTCGATCAGGTCCCTCCTCAATCTCCTTTTTTCTAATGAAAACAACCCCAACCTCTCTTCATAGCTAGCACCTTCCATACCAGGCAACATCCTTGTAAACTTTCCCTGCACCCTCTCCAAAGTGTCCACATCCTTTTGGTAATGTGATGACCAGAACTGTACACCATTTTCTCAATGCGGCCAAACCAAAGTCTTGTACAATGTTAACATGACCTGTCAGCTCTCATACTCAATAACCCATCCGATGGAGACAAGCATACCATATGCCTTCTTGACCACTCCATCCACCTGTGCAGCCACTTTCAGGATACAATGGACCTGAACTCCCAGATCTCTTTGCTCATTAATGTTTGTTGTAAGTTCCAGATGTAAATCACAGAATTGTTTTTCCAAGTCACATTCCCAAGATAACTTAAGGTTTTATAAAGAAAAAGGTGATATCTCAGCTCAGACAATGCATTAAAGATGTGAGGTTAGAGTCTGTATGTATTCCAATCTTGAGTCAGACTCTACGCAAACCCATGGATAACCTCACAATGCTGCACTTCTCTAGCTTCCACCTGAAACCTGTTAAATAGCCATCTGCTATGGACAAGCCCTAAGCATACACAGGATCCGTTCAGGTGAGGAGGAACACGATGGACACCTGAAGGTTCTGAAGGATGCCCTCATAAGAACTGGAATTGATGCTCAACTCATTGACCGCCAGTTCTGATGTGCCACAGTGCAAAACCACAACAACCTCTTCAGGAGACTGACACAGGATGCAACTGACAGGGTACCTTTCATTGTCCATTACTTCCCAAGAGTGGAGAAACTATGCTATGTTCTTTGCAGCCTGCAACACATTGTCAATGAAGATGAACACCTCACCAAGACCTTCCCTACGCCTCTACTTCTCGCCTTTAAGCAACCGCCAAACCTCAGACAGACCATGGTTCACAGCCACCTGCCCAGCTTTCAGGGCAACATTGACCACAACATCATACAATGCTAACTTGGCAACCACTGCAAGACATGTCTGAGTGTTGACATGGATACTACTTTTACACATGGGGATATCATCCATCATGTACGTGGCAGGTATTCATGTGACTCGGCCAACGTTGTCCATGGCATACATTGCAAGCAAGGATGCACCAAGGCATGGACCATTGACGAGACCAAGCAGAAGCTACGACAATGGATGAATGGACACTGTGCAATAATCGCCAGACAGAGATGTTCCTTCCCAGTCGGGGAACACTTCGGCAGTCAGGGACATTTGGCCTTGGATTTTAGGTGACCGTCCTCCAAGTCTGAGTTCAATATACGCAACAATGCAGAGTGGCCAAGTGGAGGCTGATAGCCAAGTTCGGAACCCATGAGGATGACTTCAATCAGGATCTTGGGTTCATGTCACCCTACAGGTGACCCCACTACACGATATACTCTCTCACACACAATTACACACAAGTGCATATGCATACACACAGACACACACTCTTACATGCTCTCTCTCAGGCACAGACACACACTCTGCATCCCCGCGCCCACACCTCTCTCAAGTATGTGTGTGTGTCTCTCTCTCTCTCTCTCTCTCACACACACACACACACTCTCTCTGTCTCTCTCTCTCTCTCTCTCTCTCTCTCTCTCTTTCTCCCTCATATGTACTCACACACATGTAAGTCTATGGGGTGAATTTGCATTTGCAGAATTATATTTACAGATATATTCTATTTTGTTCAAAAAGCACTCAATCTGTAGGCAGTCATTTTTTTTTGTAATCCATATTTTATAAATTCCTACTTTGGAAATAGAAAAAATCTGACTCGAGATTGGAATAAAGACAGACTCTAACTTCACACCTTTTAATGCATTGCCTGAACTGAGATGTCACGTTTTTTATATAAAACCTTATATCAGGAATGTGACTTGAAAGAAGTTCTGGGATTTACATATTAATGAATCAAAACCTGCAACCCATTATAAAAAATGAAAGACTTAACAGCAATCTAGCTTTGTTCAATGTATCGTATCAGTTCATATGACAATATGATCTTTTGCTATAAATTCTATGATCCTGCTCCACTATCTACCTGATGAAGGAGCAGCGCTCCTTCCAAATAAACCTGTTGAACTATTACCTGGTGTTGGGTGATTTTTAACAGTCCAACAACTGCACCTCCACATCATAGCTGAATGGTGGGAGTGAGTGCTATTTTGAATAAATCAAAGAAAAGCTTGCATGTATCTAACAGTTTTCTGATCTCAAGATATTCCAAAGAGCTTTGTAACCAATTAAGTACTTTAGATTTGCACACAGCGAGCTCCCACAAACAGAAAGGTGGTAACGAGATAATCTGTGTTTTTTAACAATGTTGATCAAAGGATAAATATTAGCTAGGATTCTGAGGATATGTCTCTTGCTCCTCTTGAAAATAATTACTAGCTATGCTACTTAACTCTGTGATCTGCCTGTATTGCTCGCAAGGCAAAGCTTCTCACTGTGCCTTGGTACAGATGACAATAAATTCAGTTCAATTCAATTCAATTCAATTCAATTCTATGGGAACTTTTGCATCTACCTAAGTGACCAGATGGGACTTTGGTTACACACCTTATCCACAAAACAACACACCTAACAGTGCAGCACACCTCAATGTTGCATTAGATTTTTGATTAGTGGTGTGTTTCTTCATCAATATTTAGCTACAATCCCACCACTCCCTGATCAGGTGTCAGATTTTGAACACGAGAAAGAGAAAAAGCACAAGGATGACATGGTGGTAATGAGTGTGAAGAAACTGAAGAGTAAATACATTAACCTGCATCTTTAACACAGAAGATATTTTACAATAGTGGAATGGGAGGAGGGTTTCTCATGTTCCACTCCTTCAGTTGAGCGCTACCTCAGCCAACATGATTAATGAGCCCTGGGTCCTCCTCGAGGGTAAATCTATACCCTGCTGGTTAGTCCTTTCTGTATGCAATTATGTATCACCTTGTTGAGACAGAGGAGTGACAACGCTGTGGCGAAACATTTTCACACGATTCTGAAGAGTCACTGAATTGTTACAATAAGAGGAAGGCTATTTGGCCCATAATAACTGTAGAAGCATTGCAAAAAAAGCAAATCACTTTGAGTCAATTTCCTGCTTTCTCTCTGTAGCCCTGCAAACTCCTTTTCAGATTGGACTCTAACTGCATTTTGAATGTTTCAATTCAATCTTTCATCACCACAATCTCAGGCATTGCATTCCAGTCCCTAGTCTTTGATTGCTTTTGCCAAATATTTTATATCTGTGATCTTTCATTCTTAATCCTTTCGCAAGTAGGAATAGATTCTGGAACAATCACTGTTTGTAAGGTGTGGTATGTTGGTGTGAAATATGTAACAATGCTAGTTGTGGTGTGGAGGTGCTGGTGTCATACTGCATGGACAAAGTCAGATTATAGTCCAGTTATAGTCCAACAGGTTTATTTGAAATTACAGACTTTCAAAGGTGATGAAAGAGTAGCGCTCCAAAAGCTTGTGATTTCAAATATACTTATTGGACTATAACCTGGTGTCGTGTGACTTCTGATTTAGTGCTAACTGTGTGAGGACAGCTATGAATATTTAAGTAAGAGTCTTAATTGATCGAGATTGATGGTGGATGACTGACGAGGGTCTAATGAATTAAGTAGCGTCTGTAGTTACTGGTATATTTGGAGAGATACGACTTCCAAAGATGCACTCACTGACCTTGACCATTCAGTTTGTGCCACAGTGCAGTTAGCCTGACCACAATGGCAATAAGCAGGCACAACAAAGTTGGCATGCTGCCTGTAACACATTGAACCAATGCGCTGCATATTTCAGGGTCTGTCCAATTTAGTCTCCAACATACTTGATTTTTTTTAATTATGGGAATCGAGATCTGTATTCACATGTGCAGTATGGCTGTGAGAATTTCAATTATGCCGAATTTATTTATCCAAGCATATATTCTATGTAAAGCAAGCTCTGCGTTGTGGACTTGAACATCTGAACTACCTGGAGAATTTGCTGCAGTGATTACCAGCTCTGCTTGAAGCAAGAATTACAAAGATTTTTTTTTAATTCTGTAAACAAGGATTTAACAGCATGAACAGCATGCAGACAATTAAAAGTCATATTGCATTGAAATAACTAAGGAAGCAAAATATAAGTGTGGAACTGATAGTTGCATACTATTCATGACAAGGTATTTTTGAAAGCAAATAATTCAGCCCATTGATTTGTATTCATCTCTATTCTTTGCAAAGGTAATCTTATTATTCAGGAATCAAAAACTGTTGACAATCCAACTGTTAGCATAGATTAAGAAAAAACACAGTTGAACTGTGACAAATATAGGAATTCATAACATTCTTTTGAAATATTATTGGATAAATAAGTTGGATTTACATTTATCATGTGAGCAAATTTGGCTGTTAATATACCCATAGCTCTACCAGACCATAGAGCTGTTCTGAGAGTGACTGACGGTGGTTCAATCTGAGGGTCACCACTCCTCAGGCAAAGGAAGAGGTTGAGAAGAAGAATCCTTCATGGTAATCTCAGTCGGTACAGGAATTGAATCCACACTGTTGGCATTACACACCAGCCATCCAACCAACGGAGCTAACCCCCCTCTTAATATATCATCAACAGTTAAAATAGAAAATTCATTTTAATGTTTTTCTTCCTATTTTTATAATAACTTAGTTTATGCAGTGAAATTACTTATCCTGTGAGGACTTAGTGAATTAATGAATTAGAGAACTGGTTTGAAAGGTGTAGCATCATCCTTTTTCAATTGCTTCCCAACTACTGATGATACAGTGCCCAATGACATCTTGCTTCAATTTCAATACTTACTGGTGAAGCAAAAGTATTGAAGCATAAATCTGAAAGAAAATTAAATTATGTCTATGCGTATGATTATCTTAATTATTTGATTCTAAAATAAATGATAACAAGGATTTTTGAAACTATCACACACAGCAGTTTCTAGAATTTTCTGGAATAGGTTAAATTGATGGCAAACACCCTTAAATTTGAGCAGTTTCCATTCATAATTTCCCAGCTTTCTAACCAGAATACAGCACCCCAAGAATAGGAATTAGAAGAGAAACAACCAACAAGTTTTTAATTCATTTTATTTTTGATTTCTGTGATTTCAACCAACTGGATACGTTTACATATTTGTATGATATGGTTAGGAATAAAGTTTTGGCTATTGAATAAAACTGTTTGGAACATGAGAAGAAGGATTATTAGTAAAAGAAGTCATCTCACAAAAGTCTATGAACGGGAACTGTTGAGTTTTTCAAGACGAGGACTTTACTTTTTCCATAGTTTCCATTAAACATGTAGAAAATAATCATCCCCTGAGACAATTTCACACTGATTAGATTAGATTCCCTACAGTATGGAAACAGGCCCTTCGGCCCAACAAGTACTCACCAACACTCAGAAGAGTAACCCACCCAGTCCCAATCCCCTACATTTACCCCTGATTAATGTACCTAACACTATGGGCAATTTAGTATGGCCAGTTAACCTGACCTGCACATCTTTGGACTGTGGGAGGAAACTGGAGCACCCATAGGAAACCCCCGCGCAAACACTGGGAGCATGTGCATACTCCACACAGCCACCCAAGGCAGGAATCGAACCCAGATCCCTGGTACTGTGCGGAGATCCCTGTCTGTGTGGAGTTTCAAGGATTGCTTTCATATTTTTGACGATGGCACCTAGCAGTGTAGGAAATAGTTTTGCATTAATACCTTTTACATTGTATTGCTTTGGCCTTAAAACAGATTACAGGTTTTGCCCTGATTGATCTGATGATTAAAATTTTGTTTAACGTAGGTAGATAAATAATCTCCAGAATCTCAAAAGTAATAATACTCAGAAGTGATGCTGCCTCATCTAAAATTCATCTCTGTGTTCATTTGTGAGGGTAATTATAGTTTAATTGTGGACTCGTAACATTGATCAGAACCAATAATTACAGGATAAAAAAATTCAGAGGAGAATGAGGCTTCTCAACTGGAAATGAAAAGGAATGCGAAATGAGGGACAAGAGGGAATACATTAGGATAATGATGTGACAAATGATGCTCTTTGGCAAAAACAAGATCCAGAGGGAGCATATTTGAAGTTAATTTTAGTGTTAGGTGCAGGGGTAAATGTAGGGGTCTGGGTGGGTGCGCTTCGGCGGGTCGAAGGGCCTGTTTCCCCACTGTAAGTAATCTAATCTAATCTAATGCTGAGCCTCTTGGCTCTAAGTTCTAACCCAGACTCCCAACAGATTTGTTGCAGTCCAGCTCTTTATTGTTTGATCCTTATTATTCTGTTTGTCTTGTGACATGTTGTTACATAATGGTAAATAGATAATTTCCACTTATTAAGGAAATCATATTATTTAGACTTATAACAGCATTTGACAAACTACCAAGAAAATTCAATTATAGACAATATATTGCAGCCAAGAGAAACAAGCAGAAAATTGCCAATCCTAAGAATACATAGAGAAAAAATGAAAATCAAAATAATTTCTAATTTGTTTGAATGTTGAATCAAAAACTCATTTAAAAAGTAAACAACAATTCCTATGATTGTACCAAACTCACTGAGCCCACGACTGCTATCCTGCAATGATCTCAGTGGCAATCAAAGTGGCTTCATTTGGCAAATTTATCATCAGCATTGATTTGAATAGATGATAAATTGCTATTTCACAATTTCAGCAAGGGAAACAGTGCAGCAATGTGAAACTACTAGAAGTAACTGGACCAAAATGCTGCCTTTGTTTTTATGCAATGAAACAAACCCTGTCCAGTAGTTGCATTCTTCAAATGTTGCAAATCTCCAGTATATCCTGTGCCCCTCTTTTAGTATGGCTCTCTACTTTAACTGGAAATTCTATATTCTAAGGTGTGTGAGAAAAACCAAACCTAATACATTGAAATATTTAATTTATGGGCAGTTCTTACCCATAAAAACTACTTGCTGTTTTCACTTTCATGCTTTGGAGCATTTGTAGAATAAAATAACTTACAATATAGACATTTATAATAGAAGTTGCCCACAAAAATGTGAAACTGTAATTCTATAATTATGCCCTCCCATTGTCATGCTCCATTTTAAAATCTCCGTTTCTCTAGCTCCACTACAAAGGAACCCTTTATACTCCAACAAACTCAATTCTCTCTGTCTCTCCAACTAACACAACTGGCTGATTAATTATAAATAGTATAAAATTGAAGTAAGGACAAATTGCATGACTTTAAAACTCAAACACACTTTATTGGTGTACATCTTATTTCTATTATTCTGCGTATTCTGATTCTGCTTTCCCTGAAGATTAACTTTCTTTTGTGCTTCCAATGTATGGTGCCTTGAAAGACTGTAATTCAGTGGAATATTTGAGATTTACAAAAAGAATTGCAGGAAAATCAGAAAAAAGTATAAACGTAACCATATGATACTTCTGGTTTTTCTTGCCTGATTTTCATAATGTCTTTTGTATGTTTATCCTTGACTGCCCAGAGGAGGCATTGATAATGTCTCTGATGTCTGTACACCCTATTTCCTAATCTCTTTTGAAATCTAATGCTTTGCCTAGTCTCCTCTCAATAATTTGCATTCTCAGTATCAAAAAATGTGGTGCTGGAAAGGCACAGCATGTCAGGCAGCATCTGCATAGCAGGAGAGTTGACGTTTCAGGCAAAAGCCCTTCATCAGGAATGTTTGGGCAGGGGCAGGGGAAAGGGGCTGAGAGACAAATGGGAAGGCAAGGGTGTGGCTGGGGAAAAGGTAGCTGGGAAGGCGTTATGTAGATGCAGGTGGGGGTAATTGTGATAGGTCGGTGGGGAAGATGGTGCAGAGAGGTGGGAAGGAAGATGGACAGGTAGGACAGCTCAAGAGGGTGGTGCCGAGATGGAGGTTGAGATCTGGGATGAGGTTGGGGGGAGGGGAGGTTTGGAAGTCGACGTTAATGCTATGTATACTCTCCTGTTCCTCGGATGCTGCCTGACCTGCTGTGCTTTTCCAGTACCTCACTTTTCAACTCTGACTCTCCAGCATCTGCATCCTCACTTTCTCCTCATTTGCTTTCTCAGCAAATGTGACTCCAATTACTTTTCCACAGTTGATTTCAACTTATTTTCTCAATGAATTCTTAATACTTGGGTATTCGAAGCTGGGGATGTATGTTTTATTTTAAATCTCTTTCATTTAGAGAGTTAGTTATGCAGTTTCAGTTCTTGTAATAAGTAATGGGTGGAATCTTGGCAGGCCCACACAACATAGGCAATGAGAGAAAAAGTTTAGAAAATCGCATGAGATGGCCGTTAAGAAGCTCCTTGATGTTGAGAGCAAAACGTCCCATTTTCTAACCATGTGCTGGAGGCTGAGATAAAATTGTCACTCGCGAGCAGCAAGAGGCCTACGTGTTAACTTGTCAAGTTAATCTCACCTCATCAGTGCCCAATGTCATCACCAACCGGGTCAGGTCTGCTCTGGGATTCGGTGATTCACCCTTACCAAACCTGTGTTGTACTGGGCAGGAAGATCGCTGAGAGTCTCGCATTCCTCAAGAATATGATCACCTAGGTGCAGGACAGGGGGTTGAACACCTGCTTCATCGGCCTGGACCAGGAAAAAGCCTTTGACATAATATCACATACGTATATGAGAGATGTTCTCTCCAAAATGGGCTTTGGGGAGGGAATCTGCAATTGGATCAGACTGCTCTATACCAACATTGTCAGTGCAGTCTCAGTCAATGGGTGGGAATCAGATAGAACATAGAACATAGAACATAGAAGAATCCTAATCCAAACCTCCAACTCACCCTCAATGCCATACCTCCGTATTTTCTGCAGTAGCCTACCATGGGGAACCTTATCAAACGCCTTACTAAAATAGCTTCCCAGTCAGATCTAGAGTCAGGCAGGGCTGGCCTCTCTCTCCTGCCTTGTTTGTGTGCTGCATAGAGCCATTTGCCGAGTCCATCAGAAACGATGCGAGCCTGAGAGGGGTGACTATTCCTGGCAGTGGGGGCCTAGAGGTTAAGGCCTCCCTGTACATGGATGACATCGCCGTTTTCTGCTCGGATCCGCTGTCCGTGCACAGACTCATGTGCATATGTGACCAGTTTGAACGGGCCTCGGGGGCCAAGGTAAACTGAGGCAAAGCGAGGCCATGCTCTTCAGGAACTGGGCCGACCAATCCTCGATCCCCTTCACCGTCAGGACCGACCACCTGAAAGTACTGGGTATTTGGTTCGGGGGAGGGCTGGGGCATGCGCCAAGTCTTGGGAGAAACATATCAGGAAAGTGAGGCAGAAACTGGGCAGATGGAAGCAACGGTCGCTCTCCATCGCGGGTAAAAACCTGGTCATCAGATGTGAGGCATTGTCATTGCTGTTATATGTGGCACAGGTCTGGCCTATTCCCAGAACCTGTGCCGCTGCAGTCACCCGGGTCATCTTCCACTTTATGTGGAAATCAAAGATGGACTGGATCTGAAGGAACTCAATGTATAAAGATCTGGGCAACAGGGAAAAAAACACACCCAATGCCACCCTCACCCTGATGGCCACCTTTGTGTATGGCTGCATCAAGCTGTGCATGGATCCCCGGTACGCAAACACCAAGTGTCACTACGTACTGAAGTTTTACCTGTCCCCGGTGTTGTGGAGGATGGGCCTGGCCTCGCTGCCGCGGAACGCTCCGAGTAGTTGGACCGTTCCATATCACCTGTCCTTTGTGGAGAAATTTATGAAGAAAACACCTTTGACCACAAGTCCATCAGGACGTGGTCAGTACGTAGTGTCCTTGAGACCCTTCAGGAAAAGGAGAGGGTGGATCCTGTTGAGTGATTCCCTGGGCAGACTGTCAAAGTCATTTGGCAGAATGCCTCATCACCAGAACTTTCCAACAAGCACCAAGACATGGTTTGGCTGGTTGGTGAGAAGGGCTCTGCCTGTGAGATCCTTTATGCACGGCCAGACTCTCTGCCGCACGCACGTTGCCCTGGAAGCGGCTCCGGGGGAGGGAATGAGACTGTCACACACCTCCTTCTGGAGTGTGCCTACGCAGAGGAAGTCTGGAGATGAACGCAGTGGTGTTTGTTGAGGTTCGTCCCAAGCAGCTCCGTAACGCGGGACTCCGTGCTCTACCATCTGTTCCCCGGGACACACACCGAGATGAACATCAACTGCGCCTGGAGGATCATCAACGCGGTCAAAGACGCTCTTTGGTCTGTCCAAAACCTGTTGATCTTCCAGCTGAAGGAGTTGATTCCGACTGAGTGTTGCAGACTAGCACATTCCAAGGTCCAGGACTACGTGTTGAGGGACGCGCTGAAGTTTGGGGCAGCTGCCGCCAAGGCGCGGTGGGGAAAGACCACAGTGTATGGTCTGCCTGCCTAAGAAGAACAGGGGGCCCACTCAGAAATTGGACCCCGCTGACACCTCAGCTAAATATCTGGTTGGTCAATGTACAGACTTGTATATACGAATGATTAATTCCAATCTCTGTATGTAAAGAAATGCAATGTGTGCATAAGAATGGCATGACCAATTGTATGGATATCAAAATAATTTTATGAATAAAGTATATTTTTGCAATTTAAAAAAAATTCCCATTCTCCTGCCTGCTGGATACAAACCAGACAGTGACAATTCTCGACATTAAAGTCATAATTTTTCCTGGGTGATTCCAGGTTCCGCTAACTCTTCCAGCCCACCATCTTGAAAAGCACGTAACAACATCTCAGGGCATGCCTCACAGGCAGCGACCACCCGTCCACAGACTTTGAAATCCAAAACGTACCTGGTTCGTTGTGTCTCTGATCCATTTACAGTACGGTTCTAAATGTTAATGCTGCATTTTGGAGTGCACTGTCACCTTCCACTGGAATGCTGCTGCCAAGATACTTGGCACCTATCTCGTGGATTCGATCAGCATACAGCTCAGGGATCTCACTAACTCTCTTAGCATTCAGTCACTTTGCAGCTACTTTGATGCTCTCTGCATTCCCACCCTGTCTTGCCCTGCTTTGTTGTGCATTGCCCCTCAGCCACAGCTTACAGGCTCACAGTACCAGCTGTTTAACACACATAAAGCCAGACTGGTTGTCATGCTTGCTAGCCGCGATCAGTCGAGGGGATAGACAAAAGAGAGAATGCATCACAAATAATAGGCAAAATGAGTGGACATGTTAAGAATACATTCATAATGGCAGTAGTGAGGATGACTCAATGAGTCTGCGGAGGGATATAAACAGGTTAAGTGAGTGGACAAAAACTTGGCAGATGGAATATAATGCATGAAAATGTGAGGTTGTGCACTTTGGCGGGAGTAATTGAGGAGTTACACATTATGTAAATGCAGCAATCTGCAGTAGAGAAGAACTTAGGGATCCATATGCATGATTCACAAAAACCTTGCATCCAAGTTCAACAGGTAATAGAGAACTCATTTGTAAAGGAATACACTAAAACAATAGGGAAGTCTTCCTGAAATTGGGCAAGGCACAGGTTAGATCACACCTGGAGTTTTGTGTACAGTTTTGTGTCCCCTTAACTGAAGCAAAACATATTGACAGTCCAGGTTGATTGCAATTTCGGTGGGGTTTTCTTATGGGGAAAAGATTGGACTTGTACTAATTGGAGTTTAGTAAAAATGTGATGAGAATTTATTGAAGCAAATAAGATTTTTAGGAGGCTTGACTGGGTGGATGGGCAGAACTACTTTCCTCTTATGGAACAATCTAGGACCAAAGGATATATTTTCAGAGGAAAGGGATGCCCATTTAAGAAAGCTATGAAGTAGAACTTCTCCCATAGGGTACTGAGTCTATGGAATTCCTTCCTCCAGAGGGCTGTTGAGGCTGGCTTATAAGTGTTTATTTAGTCAGTAAGGGAATCAAGGGTTATAGGGATAAAGCAGCAAAGTGGAGTTCAAGATTATCGCATCAGCCATGGTGGAGCCAAATGGCCTATTTGTGGTCCTATATCTTATCGCCTTATGGTTGTTACTGAGAGTGATAGACCATGGGCCTTCGGAAAGAGCACAAAGTACAGTACACCACAGGGACAGGCACTTCGGCCCACCATCGAACCATTGAATCCTACAGTGTGAAATCAGGCCATTCAGCCCATCGTGTCCATACCAACCGTCCGAAGAGCATCCCATACAGACCTAGTTCCCCACCCAGTCCCCTAATCTGCATTTCTCATGGCTAACCCACCTAGCCTGCACATCTTTGAACTGTGGGAGAGAACCAAAGCATCCGGAAGAAACCCACACATCAAAGGGAGAATGTCTGTGTGGAGTTTGCACAGTCTCTGGATCAAACCCGGGTCCATGGCACTGTGAGACAGTAGTGCAAATCACAGGGCCACCACCTCTGTGCTGACTGGGATGCCATTCTAAACTAATTTTATTTGCCTGCACATATCCCTCTATTCCCTGTCTGTTCATATATCTGTCTAAATTTCTTTAAAACATTGTATTTGCTTCTATTACATCTCCTGGCAGCACATTCCAGGTACTTCCAACTTTCTGTATATAAAAAAAACTGTCCTCGCATATCTCCTTTAAACCTTTTCCCCTCACCTTAAACCTTCTTGACATTTCCATCCTGAGGAACAGAGTCCAAATATCCACCCTATCCATGATCCCTCATAATTTTACATGCTACCATCAGGTTACCCCTCGCCTCTGACACTCTGGAGAAAACAATCCAATTTCTCCTTATAGCTAATATACTCCAAACCAGGCAACATCCTGGTAAACCTCTTTCGCATGTTCCCCAAGTCTTGACATCCTTAAGAAGGTGTGAGACCAGAATGCACCAACATTCCAAATTTAGCCGAACTTAAGTTTTATACAGTTGCAACATGACTTGTCAACTTTTATACTCAATGCCTCAACTGATGAATATAAGCATGCCATAACATGCCTATCCTGCTTATCCAATTGTGTTGCCACTTCAAGGAGTTATGGACTTGGACCCCAAGATCTCTCTGTAAATCAGTGCTCCTAAGGGTCCTGCCATTAACTTCTTGCTTTCCTTGTATTTGACCTCCCAAAATGCATTACCTCACACTTGGCCAGATTAAGCTTCATCTGGCATTTCGTTGCCCAACTTTCCAACTGATCTCTATCCTGCTATATCCTTTGATAAACTTCCTCACTGTCCACAACTCCAACAATATTGTGTTGACTACAAACATACTGGTCAGACCACCTACATTTTCACCTTAAGTTATTTACAAGCAGCAGAAGTTCCAGCACTGATCCTTGCAGAACACTATTGTCCATAGGCCTCCAGTCAGAAAGAAACAACCCTGCACAACTGCTCTGTCTCCTATGACTAAACTAATTTTTTATCCAATTTGCCAACTTACCATGGATCCCATGTGACTTATTTTCTGGACCAGCTCACCCATGAGGAACCTTGTCAAATTCTTTAGTAAAATCCATATAGACAGTATCCCCTGCCTGACCCTCATCATTCAATTTTGACAAGATTGCCCCTGTGCAAAGCCAAGATGATTACCCCTAATATGTCCATTATTTTTCAAATGTGGGTAAATCCTGTCCCTAAGAATCTTCTCCAATAATTTCCCTACCACTGATGTAAGGCTCACTCGCCTATAATTTACTGGATTATTCTGTTGCCTTTCTTAAACAAAGGAACAGCATTAGCTATTCTCCAGTCTTCTGAGACTCACCTGTGGCTAAAGAAGATACAAATATTTCTGTCAAGGCTCCAACAATCTCCTCCCTGTCTCCTTCAATGTCCTGGGATAAATCCCATTAAGCCCTGGAAATTTGTCTGCTTGAGTATTTTTCAAGAATATGGTGACACTTACCCTTGCAGAGTAGAGATGGTCATTGAAAGTCTCACTCCTGCACTGCTGAATGCTTCTTCCGATAGTGAAGACCACACTGACCTGGGAATCCCAGTAGTCACAAGTAATTCTGCCTACAGCGAGTGGGAAAATATGAGTGGGGCACTGTAATCACATGGTGAGGGGTGCATTTAAGAAGATAACATGAGAAAACACACTAGGGCCCACAGAGAGAAACCCTCCATGAAACTAGGAAAAATATCAGATCCAATCTCTGGTAAGATTTAGCCCCACTTAAACCTTCCAAATGATAAATCCTAAAATTTGAAAATCTAGGGGGTATACAGGAGGTTTGCAAAGTGAGCAATCGTATTCAGTGTCCCGGCCAAAACATAATGGTTAGGAATTTTGCTGCCTTTGTGCCCATTTCTGTGGGTGCCACAAATCTACAGAGCTCCAAAACAGCATCTGCAGCAACATGCACACTTCTGGAGTCAATAGAGCTGGATACCAAATTAATCCAAGGAAAAGAACACCAGTGGTGAATGGCCGCTGGATTTTAAAAAATGTATTCACAGGATGATATGTCACTGGATAGACCAGCATTTATTACCCATCCTAGAGACCAGTTAAGAGTCAACTGCATTGTTGTGGGTCTGGAGACACTTGCAGTCCAGACCAGATAAGAATCACAGTTTCCTTCCCTAAAGGACATTAATGAAAGAGGTGAGTTTTTCCAACAATTGACAATGGTTTCATGGTCATCATTAGACTCTTAATTCCAGATTTTTATTGAACTGAAATTCCACCATCTGCCATGGTGGGTTTTGAGTCTAAGATCCCAGAACATTACCTGGGTTTCTAGATTATCAACCCAGCAATACCACTTGGCCCTTGCCTCCCGAAATTCGAAATAACTAGCGAAATCATTAAACCTTTTCCAGAGTTATAGTAATCAATGCAAGAAATCAATCCAGTATTTAACCTCAGTGTTTTTGATGATCCTTTTAAATAGGCTACTTCCTGTATGTATGCAGAGTAGGCAGAAAATGGCATCAGTTGGCCTGCTGATTTTACATCACTGGTGTCATTTTGGAGTTCAAAGCTCTAGTCAATATTATATTTTCTCTTCACACAACTGACACATTGCAGCAGCAAGAAGTAACCTTCATCTGTTTAACAGAATTCATCAACAGCATTCAGGTCAATTACTTGATTGATTTCTCATATTGATTATAAGTCTGGAGGATTTTTAATGATTTTTACGGTTATTTTGAGTCACAGTCTTTGTAATGTTGTAGGACACCTTGCTGACTTTCTTAGTTTCTGCACAAACCCGTTGTTTCTCTACATTGGTCAATTAGTATTCACTCTGCTTGCAGTAGATCAAATGACGGGATTAATGAGGTCCCGTAGAGTGGGATAAGCTGCTGGAATGGGGAGAAGGGCTTCCAGCAGGAAACCACATCCACACCAGAGCTTCAGGGAATGACTCTCCATCCTGAATTTTAACAAGAACTGTGTTTGTACCATCTGTGCTTCAGTAAGGATGTACTGAACCTGACACCCAGTGCAAACTCAGAGCAGGGTGAGAATGGTATTTGTAGTTGCTGTGAAGGTGATCTTTTATGTACTGGCTGTTCCTAGAGTGAGGTTGGAGATATTTTCAACTGGTCACAGTTTGCCAGTCAATGTTTGGGGAAATCACTGGAGGTCTCTATTCAAGAGAAGAAATTACATTTTCACTTTTTCTTGCCAGAGTCAAGGCAGAGGAGCAAGCTTGCCTCTTTGTGAGGGTAACAGACACCTCATGATGCAATGGTCTTTGCAATGTCAGAACTGAAAGTGGTTACAAAATCTCAGTCTGCAGCTGATCCCTGGTCAAATGTTGGCTGCTGGGTAATAAGAGTTATCTGCACATGACATGGTTCTTGACTCAGCTGTGCAGACAATGGAAGCCAAATTGCCACACAGGATACAATGGGGACTATTAGGACACTTCAGCTTCTTGGACTATTCTGGAGGACTCTTAAAATACTTATCAGAACTTGTGTCAGGCTTCTTAGTTACATGCTGCACAACCTCACTAGCATGAGGGCCAGTCATGGCCACCAGCTATATGGTGAGCAGCTGCCAATTGTATCAGCAAAAGCCGAGCAGATGGCCAGACATCTGTTTCTTTGCTCCCAGCTGCCTTCATTACGAATGCTTGGTTGAGCTCCAGGAATAGCTAATGCGTATAGCTCTGCAGGCAATGTTTTCATAACTTGCAGGGGATTTGGGGTTTTGTTTGATTGACAGCTTTATTATCTTGTAATAATCTGACCTTTCTTTGAGCAATTTGTTCAAAATCAGTATGCTTATTCGAACTAGATTAAGGGGAGTGAAGTGGATAAAAGCTTTTTATCATTGATACTGTGATACTTGATTGACATGGGTGTGAATTTGCATATGAGTATTATTTTTCCACTGTAACTTTTCAAATATGCTTTGAAATGCTCCAAGTGGATCTCAAGGAAGCATGGGAGAAATGGAAAGGGATTTGGGTGGGTGGGCATTGAGAGTTTGTGGGCCTCCCCATTAATAATCACAGCTGAGTTGATGTCCCCTGAAACAGAAGCATGCTTACTAACCTGCCGGTCTTGCCAGCTACCAGTTTCCTTTGCCACTGTAGACCTAACTGCAGAAATGACAGTCCGAGCACCATCCTACCTCCTTCTTTGATGATATTACAGCCAAAATAATACAATAAAGCCTTACAACAGTAAGGTTGTACTAAATGAAACATGGAAGGTGGGACATCAACTGTATGGGTGAACCGTGAAAAGTCAATGCAACAAGACAAATCCAGCAAAACAAATAAATAACATATAGAACAAAATGAAGGCAGATCTTATGATTTTAAGCTACTGAACTCGATGTTGAGTTCAGAGGACTGTTGGGTGTCACGTCAAAAGGTGCTGCTCCTCAAGTTTGGGTTGAGTTTCACTTGAGCACTGCAGCAGGCCCTGGGCAGAGAGGTCAGTATGGGCGCAAGGTGGAGAATTAACATTACAAGCAATCGATGCTTAGGGTTGTGGCCATCCAATCTCCCCAGTATAGAGGAGACCAATTTTGTGAGCAGCAAATACAGTGTAATATATTGAAAGAGGTCCAAGTAAATAGCTGTTTCACTTGGTGAGGTTTTAGGGCCTTGAACAGGGTGAAGGGAGGTGTTGCATCTCCTGTGCCAGAAGGAAGAGAATGCGAGCTAGTGAGGACAGAGCAATGGACTATGATGTCACAGAGGGAATGATGCACTCAGAATGCTCAAAGGAAAGGGCAGTAATCAGTAATGTGATCAGTAAGGTCAATGTACTGGAGCTGGCAGAAAGCAGACATCAGCTTGTGGAATGTGGTGCTGCTAGAGCTGATCCTCTTTAACAGCCACTAATTTTATTCGAACGAAGGGGGCATGCATTCAAATGGGGGATGACTGCAGTGCTAATGGCCTGGAAAATATCCGTGACAGAGGATTGTCATTAGTCTGGGTCACTGCATCTAGTTTGGCTCCTATGCTATTCCTAGTATCAGGGCCTGAGAGTTCTCAGCTGCCAGCAGCTGATCCTGGTGTTCTTGCACTGGTGTGTATTTCACTTTTGACCTGCTCACACAAACTGACTGAGATGCAAGAAGCTGAGCTGCTTCGTGATTCTGAATGAGGGGTGCTGCACCCTTTAAGACTCACTGCTCCTCTTTAGAAGTTAATAGCAGTTCCCTGGGCTTGGTCACTGCAGTTTCCAAGATTTGAACTGTTGGAGGAGTTACCGAGGATAATCAACAGCTCCATGATCATTTGCACTGACTGCAAAAATATCTGCTTCCTTATTTGTGCTCTCAACTTCATCTCCCCTTCATAATCAAGGCAGACACCCCTCTACCAATTGGGTGTGAATTTGCATATGAGCATTATTTTTCCACAGTAACTTTACAAATACGCTTTGAAATGCTCCAAGTGGATCTCAAGGAAGCATGGGAGAAATGGAAAGGCATCAAAGTTAATCTATTAATGTTGCTTCTCTTTACCCTCCCCCAAAATCACCCTCCCCTTTCAGTATAGAGTTTTGGCCATCTAGAATCTCACCTCCTGTGCCTCCATTGGGATCAACCTCACACCTCTCCACCACCAATGATCCTGCATCTTTGGTTACTAACCACCTGCTGAAAGTCCTCCCCTGCAGGAGTCATGAACCTTTGGTAAGGCGCACACACAGTGGTTCTTGTTCTATCTTGGAAATTTTAGGTCCTGCCCTGAATGGATGGAATAGCCATGCTGTAGGGGGGAGCCTAACTTGCACGTTGTCAGAGTGCATCGCTTTGCAATCCATGAAAACAAAACCAGTCTTTAACCAGTCACTCCACCCAAGAATCCAGCAGTGTCATTCATGTGCACTTCACTCCATCGTTGCGCAGATTTTTAGGCAATCTCATTCTTGACATATGTCACACCATAAAAATCTGCATGTCAGAAGTTAGATGTCCTCCTTTACTGAATGGTAAAGGTCATAAAACCTCTTAAGGTACTGCAAGATGGCTGAAAGATGTCTCCATGGCAGTTGAACTCCTTGTCACCTCCCTCTGGGCTTGCATGGTAGGCAGGAAGGTCTCTATTTTCCATCCAGAGCCTTCCACCACTCATTCACAGATTAGAGGAGAGCTTTCAGGGAATCAGCATTTAACCATTCATTGTGTGAGATTTGAGATCCTCCTTTTTAAATAGTACCAACAATGAGAGAATTGATCTGGTTTGCACAGGTTTCCTATTCACTGGAGCTTGAATGAGATACTGTGTTCACGATTGCCATCAGAATGGACCAAATAACTCTGACCCATTGCTATTTGCCTTCTGTATCAGCTCCTAGTGCTGCCCCCTTAGGCTAATAACAAACTGATGACCACAGCCCTTTAAATTGGGGACAAGGCTCAACTTGCAGTTCACAATCTTGCTCTTCTCCCATTGGATGTGTGGCTGAGGTTACCCATTCATCACAGAGTGTGCTGCACAATGCTGATTGGCTGGCCTATCAATGAGCCAGTGGGTCAGTTAACACTTGATTCAACATGATATAACAACTGGGGCAAGGGTGAGTGCACCACCTCATTCCCTGTTCTGCTTCTTTAATCCTGCCAGTAAGCATTAAATTCAACGCTTTGACTCCATTCACAGAATGTATAGCAAGACCTATGTGTGTATAACTTTAAGAAATATTGCTTTTGCAAAGCAAAATTAGTGTTCTCACATCATTGGTACTTTGATTTCACATCATAATGCATTTTATATTAATCAAAGAAGTTACAATGAATCATAATTTATCTTGCATTAAATCTGTCATTGCATTTTGCCAACAATAAAAAAGCCAGAAGCGAAGATCCTGTAGCTTAACAGCCGTGATTGTATATAAAATAAAAGCCTTACAATTAAACTGGTGACTTAGTATAAGTTTGATGCAGTATAATTATTTACATACCTTTGAAAAGTTGTTTAAAGGGGATAAGTAACCCCATAAATATTAACGTTATTCTATTCTATTTAGAGAAGAACGTGTGCAGATAAAATTATTTGCAAAGCAGAATGTTTCCTATGGTACCACTTTTGAAAAGTAGCCATATCTTGTGCTGAATGAGTCTTCCCTTGCCAAAAGATGGCCATATTGGACAGTTTATAGCAAGCAACAAAATTTAACAGATATTGAGCTGAGGTGTCAATTCACAAATATGTTTCAATAATCTGAAATGGCACCAAACAAGCTTTGTTGCTGGCAGGTAAGAATAAACTACTTTCATAATGGGGCCATTGACTGAGTGAATGATTTTCCTTCCATTCTCCCTGTCGATGGCCTCTTTCACATGGCATTAGGTTGTCTGCTCTGGCGTTCACAAAATGATTCCTATTGGCTAGTCTATTTATAATAATATATTTTGTTCTGTAAGAGGCTTTTAATGATAGACATAACTCCTAATATTCTTTTCGCACTGACTCTTTCCATTTAATTGTTAAATGTTTATTTCTTCTATTATCATGATCTCAACAGGAATATCATTACAATAGACAAGGAATGTGCTGTTGTGATAATGTGTGTTTTCTGGTCTGCCCATTACAAGCATTGATCAATTTGTACCAAGAACAGCTTTCAACCTTTAGGTCATTGGCTGTTTTTTTCTGTTGAAAATGTGTTGCTGGAAAAGCACAGCAGTTCAGGCAGCATCCAAGGCGCAGGAGAAACGACGTTTCGGGCATGAGCCCTTCTTCAGGAATCTGAAGAAGGGCTCATGCCCGAAACGTTGATTCTCCTGCTCCTTGGATGCTGCCTGACCTGCTGCGCTTTTCCAGCAACACATTTTCAGCTCTGATCTCCAGCATCTGCAGTCCTCACTTTCTCCTGTTTCTTTATGTTGCTCTAAACACACAGTCTGAATCTCCTCTGGATTATGCTTCATTTCATTGTGCTGTTTAAATTCTTAATTATTCATTTAATTGTAAATTCATTCAAAAGCAACCACTTGTATCAGTTCTTCCTAGCGTCATGCAGTTGTACAATGGAGCAAATTATTTTGGAATAACTATGCATAGAATACTGCCGATCTGAGAGTGAGTACAGGATTGCAGCTAAATTCAAAGACTTAAGGAATGGATTTTAGCATTTTCAAGATTTTCTGACACATGCTTCCTGATATTTTCCTTTGGCTTGGAGATTGAAGAGCCAGACTGATGAGTGGGAATAAGTGTTGGCATGAGTTATCACTGAGTTGACAAAGTGCAATAATAATCCTTGGGGTAATTGGGAGCATGATATCTATGAGGAGCCATGGGAGGTGGGTACGTGCACATAGGATTGTTCATGGGTATGTGGGTCTGGGCTGGATGTGAACAGGAGCACAGGTTAGCATGGAGTATGAGGGGTAATCGGCTTTGGGAATGGGGACATGGTTAGCATAGTGAGAGCCATAAGGGTGGGTACACAGCAGTTGGTAGCATGTGTTGACATGGATAGGGAGTGTCCAGCTGAGTATCTGAATCTTGAGAAAAGTGCAAATTCTTGTCACGTGAGTCTTATGTTCATTTTTTATTGTTCATGTGCAATGGTTCAGCTATCATAGAGTCATAGAGAAGTACAGCATGGAAACAGACCCTTCAGTCAAATTGTTCATGCTGACCAGATATCCGAAGTTAATCTGTCCCGTTTGCCAGAACATGAGCCAATCCCTCCAAACCCTTCCTATTCATATACCCATCCAGATGCCTTTTAAATGCTGCATTGTACTAGCCTCCACAACCTCCTCTGGCAGCTCATTCCATATACACATCACCCTCTGCGTGAAAAGCTTGCCCCTTAGGTCCCTTTTATATCTTTCCCCTCTCACCCGAAGCCTATGCTCTCTAGATCTAGACTCCCCCACCCCAGGGAAAAGACTTTGTCTATTTGTCCTATCCATGCCCCTCATGATTTTATAAACCTCTAAAAGGTCACTCCTCAGCCTCCAACATCCCAGGGAAAACACCCCAACCGCTTCAGTCTGTCCCTAGAGCTCAAATGCGCCAACCCTGGCAAAAAACATGTAAATCTTTTTTGAACCCTTTCAAGTTTGATAAGATCATCCTGATAGGAAGGAGACCAGAAGTAGCCTAACCAATATCCTGTACAGCCGCAACATGACCTCCCAAATCCTATACTCAATGCACTGACCAGTAAAGGAAAGCATACCAAATACCTGCTTTACTTCCCTATTTACCTGTGCCACTACTTTCAAAGAGATTTGAACTACAGTCCAAGGTCGTTTTGTTCAGCAACATACCCTCGGACTTTTCCATTAAGTGTATAAATTCTGCGAAGCTTTGCTTTCCCAAAATGCGGCACCTTGCATTTATCTAAATTAAATTCCATCTTTCACTCATCAGCCCATTGGCCCATCTGATCAAGATCTCATTATATTCGGAGATAACCTCCTTCGTTGTTCACCACACTTCCAATTTTGGTGTCATCTGCTCCCGCGAGGAGGTTGAGCAATTCATCAACTTCACCAACACATTCCGCCCTGACCTTAAATTTACCTGGACCATCTCTGACACCTCCCTCCCATTCCTGGACCTCTCCATCTCCATTAGTGACGACCGACTCGACACTGACATTTTTTA
>NC_057726.1:20918122-21030343 GCF_004010195.1 Chiloscyllium plagiosum | reverse complement strand
CCCCTCATCCTAGTTTCAAACTTTCAGCTCAGCACTGTCCCCATGACTTGTCTGGACTTGTCCTACCTGCCTAGCTCCTTTTCCACCTATCCACTCCACCCTCTCCTCCCTGACCTATTACCTTCATCCCCTCCCCCACTCACCCATTGTACTCTATGCTACTCTCTCCCCACCCCCACCCTCCCCTAGCTTATCTCTCCACGCTTCAGGCTCACTCCCTTTATTCCTGATGAAGGGCTTTTGCCCGGAAAGTCGATTCCGCTGCTCGTTGGATGCTGCCTGAACTGCTGTGCTCTTCCAGCACCACTGATCCAGAATCTGGTTACCAGCATCTGCAGTCATTGTTTTTACCTTGCAAATTTACCAGCTATACCTCCTATATTCACATCCAAATCATTTATATAAATCATGAAAAGTAGAGGACCCAGCACCAATCTTTGTGACATTCCACTGATCACAGGCCTCCAGTCTGAAAAGCAACTCTCCACCATCACTCTCTGTCTTCTACCTTCGAGCCAGCTCTGTATCCAAATGGCTCGTTCTCTCTGTATTCCATGAGATCTAACCTTGCTAACCAGTATCCCATGGGGAACCTTGTCAAACACCAAGATGAAGTTCATATAGATCACATTCACCACTCTGCCCTCATTATTCCTCTTTGTTACTTCTTCACAAAATTCAGTCAAGGTCATGTGGCATGTTTTTCCATGCACAATGCCATGCTGACTATCTCTAATTAGTCCATGTCTTTCCAAATCCATGTAGGATTCCATCCAACAATGTGCCCATCACTGATGTCAGTCTATAGTTCCCTGGTTTTTCCTTACCACCCTTACCACGTTAGCCAACCTCCAGTTTTCTGACCCCTCACCTGTGATTATCAATGATACAAATATCTCAACAAGGGGCCCAGCAATCACTTCCCTAACTTCCCACAGAGTTCTAAGGTACACCTGGGGATTTATCCACTTTTATGCATTTCAAGACATCCAACACCACCTTCTCCTCTGTACTATGGACATTTTTCAAGATGTTACTATCTATTTCCCCACATTCTGTATCTTCCATATCCTTTTCCACAGTAAATACTGAGGCAAAATACTCATTTAGTAGCTCCCCCATTTTCTGCGGCTCTACACAAAGGCCGCCTTGCTGATCTTTGAGGGGCCCTATTCTCTCCCAAGTTACCTTTTTGTCCTTAATGTATTTGCAAAAACCCTTTGGATTCTCCTTAACCCTATTTGCCAAAGCTATCTCATGTCGCCTTTTTGCCCTCTTCATTTCCCTCTAAAGTATACTCCTACTGCCTTTGTACTCTTCTAACAATTCTGTCGATCTCTCCTTCTGTACCAGACATATGCTTTCTTCTTTTTCTTAACCAAAACCTCAGTTTCTCCAGTCATCCAGCATTCTTTACACCTACCAGTCTTTCCTTTCTTCCCACCAGGAGTATACTGTGTCTGGACTCATGTTATCTCATTCTTGAAGATTGCCCATTTTCCAGCAATCCCTTTACATGAGAACATCTGCCCCCAATCAGCTTTTGAAAGTTCTTGCCTACTGCCATCAAAATTAGCCTTCTTCCAATTTAGAACTTCAACTTTTAGATCTGGTCTATCCTTTTCCATCACTATTTTAAAATGAACAGAATTATGGTCACTGGCCCCAAAGTTCTCCCCCACTGACACCTCAGTCACCTGCCCTGCCTTATTTCCCAAAAGTAGGTCAGCTTTTGCACCTTCTCTTATAGATACATCCACATACTGAATCCCCCATCTAAACCCTTAACACTGTGGCAGTCCCAGTCTATGTTTGGAAAGTTAAAATCCCGTACCATAACCACCTAGTTATTCTTACAGATGTCTGAAACATAAGTACGCAATGGAGTATTGGATGAATTCTTCACAGTTACTAAGAATGATTTGGGTTCTGCCTAGCTCTCATTTTTTAAGATTCAAACTTGGCATGTGAACTTGTGTTTTTGGTTAAGCTACAGAAGGAAAGCAAATGTCAATTCTACATATCTTGGCCTCTCTATTCATGATGGATAATTTGCCCAAAGACACTTAAGTAAGAGGTTGCTGTGAATTTGTAGGAGTTGCCTGTACATCAGCCACTTTCAGAGTCTTATTTGTGTACTTCTCTTTTTTATATTAAAAAAGTTCAACCATGTATATATTAAGTGCAAACAATGTGTAAAGTCATGAACCAGGCACGCTTTCATTGGGCATGATGTATATCTCTATGGACGTTTCATGCAGAAAATACAACTTGGTGCTTTAGAGGAAAAATTGATTTCAAAGTATGTTTGAAATATGTAATTGCTCGGTAGTACATAGTGTTCCCTTCACTAAAAAGAGACAAAATTAATCTTTTTGTCTTGCATTGATCAGAATTGGAATGCTTCAGTGAAGGTTCATGATATGTTATTATTATCATCATTATTATTTTTTGGAACTTGGATTCTAAAGTGGGCAGAACCATGTATAGCTTTAAATTTGATTTGTCTTTCCATATTATGTACATTAAGAAGAGAAGGGCACTGTTTTAGCCTCATTTTGGATTTGTTCTTTGCATGCTGGTGGGTGTCTGAAGTTTGTCAATGTATGCCTTGGTTTACAGCCTTGGAGTCGAGCTTGAGGTGAATAATTCCTGCATTAGAAACAGGAGGAATGCAAAAGGTAAACAGTTACTTAGCAGTAAGGTGTCCTGTAGCATGGGAAGATGGAGACTAGTTCATTTAGAAAGGCAATGTGGGCAGGTTCAGTCAGGATGAAAAGATGTGACAGATTCATAGTTCACAAAAAATCTTAAGTGGCTCAAAAGAAAACCCCAGAAGCAGCAAATTATTGGAAACTGAGGGTATGCAGTGTTTGCTGTGTAAGTGATTAGACCATTCTGAGTAGGGATCACTCGATCCGAAACATTAACTCCAATTTCTCTCCACAGATGCTGCCAGGCCTGCTGAGCTTTTCCAGCAATTTCTGTTTTTGTTTCTGATTTACAGCCTCCACAGGTCTTTTGGTTTTCATATATTAGGATGAGACATTTTATATTCTCTATGTTTTTCATTCAATAACACAAAGACTTAGGAGGTATTGGAGAAACTGAACGGTTAAAATTTATCATGACATGGGTTATCTCCCTAAATTAATGATTTAATCGTCAAAATTGTTACGAGAATCTCTCAAAACCTGACACATTGGCATAGATTAAAAATTGGTCTGAAGGTTTTGAGGTAAAGTGGTGCATGTTTACAGTATCTTTGTGTTTCAGACTGGTTTTTCAGACCAGAGAGTCTGGCAGAGAGGGATTGGACCAGGTCCAGTGGTCAATGGAATTATGCATTCCTGAGGTTGCAGCAATTATTATGCTTTTGTCTTCTTACCTAAAGATTGGTAGATGATATAAGAAAGTTTTATTATGTTCAGTCCTTGTATGAGGGGTTTTCCAATGAGGACAGATTGGATATAGTGGGTCTATATTCTCTGAAGTTCAGAAGAATAGAGGTAATCTCATTGAAAAACATAAAATCCTGCTCATAGTCTCAGGAGGAAGGATTGGTCATTTAGCACTGAAATGAAGAGAAATTTCTCTACTCAGACAGTTATAAATCTTTGGAATTCTCTACCTCTGTGGGCTGTAAATGCTCAATCATTGGAAATATGCAAGACAGATGTTGCTACATTTTGTGCATGAAAGCGTATGACAAGAAAGTAGAATTAAGGTTAAAGCTCATTCATGGTCTTATTGAATGTTGGAACAGCATTAAGGGTGTGGATGGCCTATCCCTACTGCTGCTGCTTATGTTCTTATGCCTGCTCAGAGATTTAAGTTCATTTATTTTAACAGCTGGTGCATGACTACGAGGGAACCTTTCTGTTGACTTCAGTTACACTTTTGAAAAATTAAGTGACAAAATATAATTTTAACTCTATTGCTTTCTAGCACTTCCATTAACACTTCAATCTAAAATAGGAAAGATGAAATATGAAAACCATCTAAAATAAAAACATAGAAAAGTCACTGGCAAAACATCAACTTATATTAGATTGAAGTTTATTTGAATCTGTGTGAAATCTACAATTTGTTTTTTTCTTTGGGAAATGGATATTCTTGATAAATACTTCATGCTAGTAAAATACTTTAGAGAATATGTCTGGTTAGGGAATTCTATGCCACATATCCTACAAATATTCCCACCTGACTATCATTGGTTAACTTTTATTTGAGTATCTAATTAACAGAGGCTAAGTGTAATGAAGTGTACGAAAGAGTTTAAACTGAAATGTGGAGAGAAGCTTATAAATTGATGTACTGGTAGTTTCATGGTGGAAAAAAGAAGGAAAGCTCAGCTGCTGGTCTTGTTTTTAAATCACAAGTTTTAATCTGTCCAATATGGTAAATATAAAATATTGCAGTAAGCAGTTACAGTGTGGATTTATTGCCTCTGGGGAGTTTTGAGAAAGGTGTCAGACAGGGACCATTAATCAGGTAGTGAGAGTCATTAATCCATCCAACAGCCATGCAAAGCAAACTTTACAGTCATTTTAATGTGTCCTGCAATAACTCAACAAGTTCTAAATCACATATTTATGGAGATTATGTAATGAGCATTATAAATGTTTAATTTATGGATAACTGATACATTCAGCTGAACATCACCAACTGTCAGTAGACTACCTCCATTTGCAAATGAATGCTTCTGCACAAAGATGTGACAGAGACCATTTATCATGTCACCGAGCAAAATTTTGCAGCAGCCGCAGAAAGTGTGGTATCTTGAAACACAGAGGGGCTGGTGAGTTCAGTTAGCATATCGTTCAGAGTACAACCCACAGAGCAATTTCAGTTCCTGTTCCATCTCAGGATGACTTTGATACTGTGTCTTCACACTGCCCTGAGAGTGGAAGGCAATGTCAAACTAGCCATCAAAAATTGCGAAGAAAATGGCTCAAGATGGAGCATCAGCAGATATTGAACCAAAGACCCATGTTTTATGTAGAGCACACATGACAGGGAATAAAATCGATTGAAAACATTTGAGTTTTGTTATTGGCAAACCTCAGCGTTAGGGATGATTCCTCACTCAACAAATTCCTGATTGTGGCCTGAGATCAGCAAGGGACTATGCACATTAAGACATTTGCAGACCAGAATACATATTGTACTCCTAAAGATTTAATGATAACAAAAAAAAACCTTCATTGTTGTAGCTCCTTTAACCTGCGAAAGGTACTTCAGCCGAACATTGTAAAACATATGACAATGAGCCACATAACAACCCATGAGGTCATATGGCCAAATGCTTAGTAACATTGATCAAAGAGGAAATTTTAAATGGTGTTTTAAAAAAGAAAAATGAGGTTGAAAAGGAAAAAGGTACAAGAGGAGAACTCTGGAGATTAAGACCCTTGTAGGTGATTGAAGACATAATCAACAAGGGAGGGAGTTCTAGAGATTTATGGGGGAGGGTGTGATTGTCGAGTTGCGAGAGAGATGAGAATGTGGAAGGGTTTGGAAACAACAATGAGAATTTTTCAATCAGGACATTGCTTGATTGGGAGCCAATGTTAGTCAGTGAGCACAGAGATTATGAGAGAAGATGACTTGAAGTTTTTTAAGAGACATGCAGCAGTATTTTGGATGGTGGTGGACCAGAAAAGAACAGATTGGGAAAGCCAAGACTAAAGATAACAATGTAAATAAAAGCTTCAGCATCTGAAGGAATTGAGATGGTGTGAAGGCAGATAGTATCAAAGCAGAAACTGATAGCTCAACTGAACGTATGGTTGGAAATGTACCTAATATGACACCAAGGTCATGAATTGACTAATTGAGTCTCAGACTGGCACCAGGGAGAGGAATGATGTCAGTTATGAGTGAGCAAAGTTTAGGATGAGGACCAAAGACATCACCTTGAGTTTTCACAATATTTAATTAGAGAACATTTCTGTTCATCCTGGATTAAATATTAGCCATGTAATATGACAACTTAGCAACTATGGAGAGTTGAGAGACCATACTCAGCTAGAGGTGGGGTCCTTTGGGATGGTGTTGCTAAAGTGCAGCACATAGATGGCAAATGAAAGTCGTCAAAGATGTATCTGAGATACACCAATATTCACAGTGCAATAGCAGGAAGGGAAGACGCTGCAAGTGAGTTTCTGGCAATAAGTAGATGGATAAGAACAGAAGGTGAGAAACAGTCCATTCAGCTGGGCCATGGTGAATTGATGTTGAAGTAAAATGCTATGATCAACACTGTCAAAGCTGCATACATGGAGAAATTTGAGGAGGGGTCATTTCTTTGTATAATAGTCATGCAGAATGTTATTTGTGACTTTTATCAAGCTGTCTCAGTGCTGTAGCAGAAATGGAACCTTGGTGGAAGTAGGTTTTATTTAACCTATTTTCTTAATCAACCTGTTCAGCAATATTAATGTATACCCCTGGAGTAAGTGGGACTTGAACCCAGGCCTCCTGATTTAGGGGTAGGGATATTACATTCTGAACCACAAGAGGGACATAGCAAGAGAGTTGTTCTTTCTTTCATTTCTTTTTATTAACCTATTTTTCTGAATCAGCCTGTTATTACACACCTCTGCAGCAGGTGGGACTCGAACCCGGGTCTTTCGGTCCAGGAGTACAGACACTTTCCCTGCACCACAAGAGGTCTTTAGGGAGAGAATCGTTATCACTGTCGTCTGGCAAGGGGACTAGGAGGGAGAATTGGGTTGTCAGAATTTTGGGAGGAGGAATTGAATCTCATGGACAAGGTGAGATTGGAGAGGACATGAGAGGAAATGGGAGAAAAAATTAAAGAAAATAGTTTGGGGCCAGTAGGGGGAAGAGTGACAGGAATTATTTTCTTGGTAGTCAGAGGAAGAGAAGGATTCAGCAAAAGCAGTCTGTTGGACGGCATTGATCTTCGTGTCAAAGCAGTCCATAGGTTGCTTGTGCTTATTGTCGAGAGTGTAGTGCTGGAAAAGCAAAACAGGTCAGGCAGCATCTGAGGAGCAGGAGAATGGATGCTTCGGGCATACGCTCTTCAGCAGAAATGAGGCTGTGAGCTGAGCGGGTGGTGAGATGTGGGGCTGGGGCGAAGGTAGCTGAGTGTGTGATAGGTCGATGCAGGTGGGAGTAATGGTGATAGGTTGGAGAGGAGAGTGGAGTGGTTAATGGGAAGAAAGATGGACAGGTAGGACAGGTCATGAGGGCAGTGCTGAGTAGGAAAGTTGGAACTTGGATAAGGTTGGGGAGGGGAAACTGGTGAAATCCACATTGATGCCATGGGGTTGGAGGGTCCTCAGGCGGAAGACAAGATGTTCTTCCTCCAGGGCGTGGGTGGTTAAGGTTTGTCAATGGAGGAAGCCCAGGACCTGCATGTACTTTGCAGAGTGGGAGGGGGAGTTGAAGTGTTCGGCCACAGGCAGTGGGGTTGGTTGGTGCAGGTGTCCCAGAGATGTTCTCTGAAGTGCTCTGCAAGTAGGCGTCCTGTCTCCCCAGTGTAGAGGAGACCGCATTGGGAGTAACTGATACAGTAAATGACATGTGTGGAAGTGCAGGTGAAACTCTGATGGATGTGGAAGGAATCTCTGAGGCCTTGAACGGAGGTGAGGGAGGAGGTGTGGGTGTAGGTTTTGCAACTCCAGCAGTGGAAGGTGCCAGGAGGGGAGGGGAGGTTGGTGGGGGGCATGGACCTGACAAGAGAATCGCAGTGGGGATTGTCTTTAAGGAAAGCGGATAGGGATGGGGAGGGAAATATACCTCTGATGGGGTCCGTTTGTAGGTGGCAGAAATGATGGAGGTTGATGTGATGTACTCGGAGGTTGGTGGGGAAAGTAAGGACCAGATGGGTTCTGTCCTTGTTGCTCCAGTTACACCAGCACCATTCCCCACCTTTTCCTCTGCTACACTGATAATTGTATTGGCGCTAGCTCATGCTCCCACGAGGAGGTTGAACAGGTCATCACCTTCACCAACACATTACACTCTGCCCTTAAGTTAATCTGGACCATCTCAGACACCTCCTTCCCTTTCCTGGACCTCTCCATTTCCATGATGTGCAACGAAAGATATGTACTCAGGAAAACACCAGGGAAAATATAAAAGACTGACAGATTGTTGTTGCTAGAAAATGGGGAAATAGGAGATTTGCAAAGCGGACAAATTGTTAATCCTCAAAATCTGCATGAGATCTTATTCAAATATTGAATATTGTAATTTAGTCTGCCTTATTTTAAGCAACCACACAGTTCTCCAAGTTGAAGCTTGGAAGTAGAGAAAAGTCTGCGGCTGTAAGTTGTTTCTTATCAACTGGTCAGTCTTCTTTAAAAGTATTCCTCAGAAAAACATTGACAATACCATATTTGTGGCAGCTGAGGTTGAGAATTAATCTCTTAGAACCTAAAAAAGATGCCTTAATTTAAAAAAAAAGGTTTTCTCTTTCGAGATAAGCAGAAGCAGTCTGATTCATAATATTTGCAATTTCCTGATAGTCAAATCACATTGGAACAGAACATACTTGCTGTTCTAAGACTTTTTCTTCTCTGGATTTTTTTTAATTACATGCAAAACAATATTTACATTAAAAAAAATAGAAGATGCTAAAGCAATGAATCAATAACAAAGGTCTCATATTTTCTAAGTTTGCCTGCTAACAATATTGTCTTGCCTACAATAGTGGAATGGGTTATTGATGTCTTCGAAAAAGGGTCAGGCTAAGTATGAAGTTGCAAATTATAACAATTTAAATTGTTGCTATAGTGATGACATTGACACAGTGAGGACGCAATGCTAACTGTGAATTATATAATTCTGATTACTTTGACATATTCAAAACTGCATTCTTCATATAAAGACTGTTATTTGAAGATTATCCTCATGAAACTATTCAAAACATATTTATTGTTAAAGCAGCAACAGCCTTGGATTCCAGTGCAAACCTTGAATATTTGAATACCTATTCTGTTTGAAAGCTCGTGAAATTGAGTTTTCATTATTTAGTCAAGAAATCTTCATTGTATATGAGAATGGTAATTTTAGCGAAAACAAGCGTTAATTAAACAACGCAAGACCAATTCTATGCAACTTATCTCTAACCATTACTTAAACAAACAACATTATTTTGTAGGTTAAAACTAATTAATTTTTTTTCCATTAACACAAAAATAATGGTGAATTCAATGGTACTTCCCATTATTTATGTACAAATTAGACAGCAATTTCAGATGAGGGCAGATGAGCAGTTAAGAACTACAATGGTTCCCAATTAAGTTGAACCACTCCTTTCTTAGCTTTCAAGAAAAGTATCTGGACATCTGTTCACCAGTGAGAAATATTGAATGGCATGATGTTCCTGTATTTGCATTGTAGAAATGAAGTAAACTTGGTACAGCAAGTTAGAACCTCCTTTCAATCTCAGTACTCTTTTGTGTCGGCATTGTAGGTACTAATTACTGCCAAGCAATTTCTTTGGCTATAACCATTAACTATTATCAATGTCAAATCCCATTTTCCAGCCTTCAATATCTGGAGAATATGAAACAATTTCTTTCCGATGTTGCTTTCTGTCCTATTTTCTCGTTCTCTGTCTTTATCTCTCCTTTCTTCCATTCCCTTTTATCTCACCTTCTGTACAAAGTTTGACATTGAATTTACTGTTCTAACTGACACTTCTTGCTTCACATTATGTGCTATTCATTTCATAATTCATCAAATTGGATGGTTAGGGAGATGCATAGTTTCTTGCCTTGTTTACACAAATTCCAGATGCACATGAAAGTTAGGCTCTAGATAGTTTAACCTGCAGCTGGGATCATTCATTGATCAGCTCCGTTACATTCAGGACTCATGTAAACAAATGAACTAAATACCAGCTGAGGATTATTTTGATTAAAATTTAAAGTACATTGATTATATTTTCTTATTTATGTAAAAATATAGCATAATTGGGAATTACATCTTAATTGTTATGATGCCATTAAAGATAAAGTCACCATAGTCCAACTGGACAATAGGGCTGCTCCTTCTTTGGAGAAAGACAGGGAGGTGACTGGTGGTGATTCAACCAGACTGTCATGATGCCTCAAGAGAGTTCTTCATGGTAACCTCAGCTGGTGTGCGGGGTAATGAGCTCAGTTGTCTGGACAGCTCATCTATGATGCAGAGTAACACCATTACCTTGATGCTTAATTGAATTTCTCAGTATTTGGATCCAATTTTTATGAAGATCACCCAGATCAAGCTTGATAGAAATTAATCCTTGAGTTACATCTGAGTAAATTGGAGAGATCTTCACCACTGATTGCAAAATCCTCAGCAGCTCAGTCACTTGGCAAATCAGTTTCAGGCTATCTGCCTCACCAGCAATGCTTCCATAGTGGCTAGGCTGGACTGGACTGAGGGTCTCCTTAAAAATTATTTTCCATAAACTTGATAGTGGGACCAGTGCCTACACAGGTTGGGCAAAGGGATTCCCGCTGCTACTTTGCCAAAATCTGTGTTCCAAAGAAAAATGGAAGCATGCGTATTTTCAAACTGCATTCCTTTGGCTGTTGATGAAGTTGGACCTCAGCACTCCTCTTCTCAGGTATAAAACAGATGTACCTGAATAGTGTCAGAAATAGTCACTTTTTCCCATTTTGGTTTATACACCGCTAAACTGGCTTCAGTCCACTTCCCGAGTGCAGGGAGTTAAAATTGGAACTGTAAGGCTTTTTTGGTGACATTAAATTAGACAAAGATACATGTGGGCCCAGATGCTCTGGTTGCCAGATGATCAGAGATGGAGCAATGAACTAAGATAGGATAAATAGACAAAGTCTTTTCTCTGGGGTGGGGGAGTCCAGAACTAGAGGGCATAGGTTTAGGGTGAGAGGGGAAAGATATAAAAGAGACCTAAGGGGCAACTTTTTCACACAGAGGGTGGTACGTGTATGGAATGAGCTGCCAGAGGAAGTGGTGGAGGCTGGTACAATTGCAACATTTAAAAGGTACCTGGTTGGGTATTTGAATAGGAAGGGTTTGGAGGGATATGGGGTGGCTACTGGCAAGTGGGACTAGATTAGGTTGGGATATCTGTTCGGCATGGATGGGTTGGACCGAAGGGTCTGTTTCCATGCTGTACATCTCTATGACTCTATGACTCTAAGATGTATGTCAGGGCCCCATGGTAGTCCTGACTGCATGGGAATTGCCCAGTAAGTTTGAACTTCTGATGGGCAAATCCCTGCTCACTGGAACCCTTCAAAAAAATCTCTGATTCTAAGTTTGACTGGAGATGTCAGACTAACACTCGCCACCCAACCTGACTAGCCCATGTCCCTGGCCTAGCAACAGCTCTTGAACTGACTGACCCCATCCACCCATCTTCCTACTGCTTGCTGCCCACCACCCTACCTATATGCCACAGCTACTTGTGCCCATTTATAAGCATGGGAGCATGAGTAAGATATTCAGACAGTCCAGCTCACATCACAAGTCTAGATTATACTTAACGTCAATGTTCATGCTATTTTCCCAATTACCTCCATATCCCTTGATGTCATTAGTGTCCAGCAAGCTTTTAGTATTTATCTTAAAACTACTCGATGACTGAACTTTCATAGGACTTGGAGGTTAAAAGAAATCATTGCCCTGTGGGTACAGAGATCTCTTCTCATCTCAGTCTAAATAGATTGTCCCTTATTCTAAGACACTTCCTCATGCTTTATGACAATCCACAACCCACCTCAGCCAAGGAAAATATCCTTCCAACATTCACTCTGTCTAGAGACTTGGAAAGTTTGGCAGTTTTGACACAGTCAGTTGCCCACTGAAACTCTATGCATTCCTGAAAAAGCCAGGCTCAAAAGACCCTGTCAGAAATGTCAAAATGTATTGTGCTGCAGAAAAGCAGGAGCAGTGCGATTACTTACTTTTGTACAGCACCAATCATAACTATCAAGCATCCTTAAGCACTTAGAGAGTACTTTTGTAGTGTAATCACTGTTACAATTAGGAAACATGACCTCAATTTGTGCATAGCAATGTTGCATGAACAACAGTCGGGATAAACATTTTGTGACCTTGACTCAGAGATAAATGTTGGCCAGACACCCTCCTGTGATCTTCTTTGAAGTAGAATTTGCATCCATCTAAAAGGGTAAATGCAGTCTTGGTTTGACATCATATCCAAAAGCCAGCATCTCCAACAGTGTAGCACTCCCTCTTTACTGCACAGAAGTGCTTGCCTTGATTGTGCTCATGTCTTGGTGTGGAGGTTGTACCGAGAATGCTGTGACTCAGGTGAGAGTGTTGCTGATTGAACGTAACATGTTGAACAAAATTTGATTGAACATTGAAAAGAGAAAAAACATTAACTCTCACAAAGTATGGACCAAATGATCGCCACATTTAGAGATTTATTCACATTACATCTTAATTTAGTATGAGAATTACCTTTTCCTTTTCTTTGCATCTGGTATGGATTGTCTGGCCTTCAGAATCCAACTTTAATATGAAGTGAAAAGCCAAGACACAGTTTACTCAAAATGCCAAAAGCAGAACTTACAAATGCCAACAATGATTTTTATGCACTGGAGAACACAGCAATTTCTCAGAGAGGAACACAGTTTATCCTGTTGGGCATCTCATTTCATTGAAGTATACTAAATCATACGTGGGTTACAGTGTACTAGAAGTACATTATCCTTCAGTGCTTAAAGCTGAACCAGTTTTGCTAATTATTCCATGATTACTGTCAAACAGTGACAAAACTTGAAATGCTGTTTTCTATGCTTGCTTATTTACCTTCAACTCAATTCCAAGTTGTTTACATCAATATGGATTTATGCAAATAGCAAGATAGCAACTGGCTGGGGAACTAACCCTAAACAATAAGATTATGTTTGGGATTAAATGAATATAAATTACTCCAGGTAATCAATCAAATTCTGTCAAACATATCTTGCCAACTTGATATAACAAGGGTGCCATAAAAATTGTAACATTAATTAGAAACAGTCTTAATTTCCCTCAACAGTTTGGTTTATCGCAGGAAGCAGGGAGTGGCTGTCCCAATTTGTTGAGTCAAAATGTATATGTAATTAGGTCTGCCTCCAGCATTCGGAATACAGCCTTATGTGTCCTTTAGTGTAATAGTGGATTATCACAGGCGGGGTAATAGTTCATTTATTGCAGCTCTTTAGATGCATCATGAAGACAAAGGAAATGAAAATGTCTCCTATTGGTCAGTTTAGGAAAGCAGTCGAAGAATCCCTTTAAGTGTGCTAATAGGAATTGTTTTTTGAGGTAAACTGAGAGAAGTGGCTTCTGACTGTCACTTGCATTTAGATAGTAATTTAGAACTGGATTGCATGCACCAATTTAAAGGGAGAAATGAAAATAAATTCCAAAGACCATTTTAGGTGTGAGTTGATCTCGCTCTATTTCTCTTGATTTTCCACCCCTGTATCACCCAGTATTTATGAAGAAAATCCAGATCAGTGCTTAAAAAAAATCTCTCAATCACCCCAATCTTACTGTGAAATGTCATAATTCAAGATTTTCAGAAAATTATGATCAGAATGGAATGTATCCTCATTGCAACATGTAGTCCTTTGAATATCTTTGTAACTATATTTTTGTACGACTGTAAATTACATAACCTTCCTCTGTACTCACATTCAGTGTTTTCAGATATGTCTTTTACAAGTGAATGAAGCAAAATTCAAGAAATGTGATAGTACTGTAAGTAAATTACCAATCCAACTTAGAGCAGGGACATGCGGGCATGGATATTTTTAATGTCCTTTTAAAGCTAGCATTGGGATATCTTATAAAAGTTAATCTAATCAATATCGTATGGTTAGGTTCCATTCGCGTGTTTATCAGTAGACTTTAACCTATGGCAGAAGGCACAATATTGTTATTCTTCGTTAGAAGAGTGAAATTATCTGTTTCCCATGTTATTATGCACAGACAACGAGTACAGTCTTTAGCTCATCTTAAGTTAGAATTATAGAGTGCCTACAGTATGGAAGTAAGCCATTAGGCCCATCGAGTCCATACCAACCCTCTGAAGAGCATCACACTCAGACCCAACCCCCTACCCTATCCTTATAATCCTGCATTTCCCATTTATAATTCACCTAGCCTGCACATCTCTGGACACTGTGGGCAATTTAGCATGGCCCTTCCACATAACCTACACAGCTTTGGACTATGGGAAGGAACCAGAGCACTCAGAGGAAACCCACGTAGACAGTGGGAGAATGTGCAAACTCCACACAGACAGCCACCTGTGGGTGAAATTGAATCCAGATCCCTGGCACTGTGAGGCAGCAGTGCTAACCACTCAGCCACCAGGCCACCCAAAATGAGGTTGAAGGTTAGAGGGATAAATGGGCCGGGGGCAAGCATGAAAACTTGAATCAGATAGTTCTCAGCCACCGAGGTTAAGGAACTAAGGGCAAAAACTACATCACCATTTCTGAAAGGCTATAAATACAGAAGTGTCTATTGTAATGTGCTCAGATACCCCTAATTGTGAGAAGTTCACAAAAAAAGTGACAAAAATATAACAGCAGAATTTTGTTTAAGGAATATTATTTTGGCCACTAACTGAACCATTAGCTACCATTTGTCAGGCAGCAATTGTCTCCATATTTCTAGCTAGAAAGGCATCAGCCAATACAATAACGAAAAAAAAATGTTTGATGTCTTAGGTATACTTCAAAGAGGTATTATACCCCTACACACACAAATAAGGGGTCTATTACTTAATGGATGACTTGATTTCAAGACTACCTAACTCCCAGTCATTTCTCACTTTATACGTACAAGACAAGCTTTTAAAATGTACCTGCCCGAGGGGTAGTTGGACGGGATAAGGTTTCCATGCCATGTCCATGCCATATAAGGAGGTCCAAGACCCAACATCTCTGGTCTCTTGGACCTTGCCATCAGTGACAGCATATATATTCAACCCAGAACAGATATTTCCAAATTCCTGGCCATGCTACATGCCGAATCAGAAATAAAACATGGGATTACTCAACAGATTGTACGAGGTATACAGATGTAATTTCTTTTCCACAATTTTGAAGTAATACATTCTTTTTTTCTATTATTCCTTTATGTACAATTATCACGTATGTAAACCTCTGACACTGCAATTGCATTTTTCTGCCAGTGATTTTAATGCACGGTTTGGACAGGTGATAAACCTTATTATGTCACGAGTTTATATGGGAAATTTCCATTACTAATCTGGACATTGAAATTTATCATGGAAATGTTTCCAAAATAACTATGGATTTTATAGATTAAATTCAAATTAATTTGGAACAACAGTTAAAAATAAATTGACGACAGAACAGAGTAAGTGTTCCATACCAAATAATTGAACTGAGATTGCATAAAAGAGAAATACAGCAATTTGATAAAGGTTTGGATTTTGTGCTCTTGATTCAGGATTGCATGGAGTTTAATGGGAGCATAAAAGAGTAGATGGAGCATGGATCTGGTGTCACATCCACAATTCCAATTTCAGCAGCAAAAGAATACAGGCTGGTTGGAAA
This sequence comes from Chiloscyllium plagiosum, assembly GCF_004010195.1. Taxonomy (NCBI): domain Eukaryota; kingdom Metazoa; phylum Chordata; class Chondrichthyes; order Orectolobiformes; family Hemiscylliidae; genus Chiloscyllium; species Chiloscyllium plagiosum. The sequence goes on along the minus strand of NC_057726.1, from coordinate 21,014,777 downwards.
CCAGACTGCTGCTGGTCATAAATTGCAGCACATTCTGGTAGAGGTCATTTTAGAACATCTGTAATGTTTAGTGAGGCAATGCATCTTGGAAGCTTTAATTTCTAAGTCATGGCAGGTGGGTGAAGACATAAAATATGGAAAGAAGTAGGAGGAGTACAAAATGTCAGTTAAAATGGTGCATCTCCCTTTACCTTCCATCATGAAATGCTACAGCCTGAGTTACGCCTTCATTTCCTAGAGTAAAAAAAAATTGAACATTACTTCATGTAATTGTTACATCTGACAACTGGTGAGTAGCCAAGTGAAAGTATACCATTGTAGAAGTGGAATAGTCTGCAAATGCATTAGAATTAGTAAAAAATTATATTCTGCAAACAACAACTACAATTATTACAAATGAACAGTGCTCATACTTTCTTTCAACGATGATATTGTACAATTAGCCCTGACGCTTTTCAATAATAAGCTATTGGAATTTGTCATGCTTTGATTTTCCAAAATTTGACCCCGTAAAATAACGTAAATGATCTTTCCTATAACCACCAGAATCATATTTCATAGTTTTCATATCTGCGCCATTTTCATAAAATACATTGGCAAAATATTAAATGGTTCTTGTGGCTGGAGAAGCGCCAGAAGGTTTTTGGCCCATTATGGGTTTTTAGTCACGTGATGCATATCGTTTTAAGGCATGCACAGGATCCTTACATCATGCCAGTGACAGCTTTAATTTATCCAGCACAGCTTGACTAGAACTGCCACATATTGACCTTCCAGTAATGCACTGTGTACTGCCGTATGAACTGGTATGGAGAAAATAACATCAAATTGCCAATAGGAATGTTTCTCTCTCAATCTATATTCATTAAAGATATATCATAACCAGGTTATGATAAATTGACAGCAATTGGTTTATTACTTTCATTCTGTTCAAAAGATACCTTACGAACACCAAACATTCAATTAAAACAAATTCTAAAATCTTCCCAAAGCATGGATGCTAAGCTTTAGAAATAATGTATTTTCTATGTTTCTGTTTCTCCTCGCCATAATTTCCATCAATGTCACTTATTTATCTTGATGAATATTTGAAGGCACTTCTGCGGTGTTACCTGTAACTCCCAGGCCCACTTAACTGTTTATGCACCATATTAAGAAAGAAAGATGTCAGTTAACATAGCATTATTGACCTCAAGGTCTCTTGTTTTTCACATAAAGAATTGTTAACTCCTCTATTGAAGGTAGGTGAAGGTAATATTTTCGGATCATTAGTCTATTTGTTAACAATGTATTTGAGAATCTAATTGGAAAATTTCAGTAAAATTTGGTAAAGAGTCCTTTGGAAGACAGGATAAATTGATTTTTTTCTTAGAATGTTGTGGATTGTTTAATTTGGTCGTTCTTTTAGAATGTTATGTATTGTCTCAGCTTCTGTGATGGAATTTGTTAGTGTTAATTATGAACGGAATGTTCAGAGCAGATTATTGGATGCAATCTGGGATAAAGCCTTGTCAGTGAGATAGAGGTTCTTAATTTTAATAAAGGCCCTTTTTCAGCCTTGTCATCATGCTAGGCAGGGGAAACATCTCAAGGGACGGATACATCACTATAGTAACATTGAGTTAAGACAGTGTAGTGCAGGTATCTGCTCTGAGTGTCCTTTTAAGTCACTGTGAAGTGTGATCACTGCTATAACAACATTCAATATGAACTTAGCATGCTCCCAAAAACAGTGAGAGATGATCAGATGATCTATTCTTGATGGGCTACACAGAGGCCAGTGAACCATGGAGAATTCCTCTGCTTTTCATTAGATAATGTCGTAGGACTTCTTACGTCCTCCTGAGAAGAGCAGATTTAATATCCTGTCCACAAGACAATACTTCTGGCCATGAAGCATCTTCTCAGTATTGCACAAGAATGTCAATCTGGTTTATATTGACAAATACTAAACAAAAGAGGAATATGGTGGATGCTGGAGATCTAAAAAAAAAGCAAAAGGCTGAATTTACCAAGGAATAACAAACTTTCACAGACCCTGCTTTAGAATAGAACAGAATAGCCTTTATTGTCATGTGCATGTGAGTGCAGTGAAATTTTTTAATGTTGCCACTTTGGTACTGGGTATCTAGATACAGATACTTTAAGTATTTGTTTCAGAATTGAAAGAGTAAAAAAAAAGTTTAACATAAGAATACAAATTTTAAAAGGTACTCATCTGACACAAAGTCCAGATTAAGAATAAAAGTATCTTTGCGAAGTACTCAAATTATAGTCCTTTTCACTGAGTCCATACCCACCAAACTTCAGAACGCGACACCTTACGGCCTCCACACACTGGCCTCTGGCCCAGACTCACTTCGAGGACTTGTCTCCCAGGCTGGCATGGGCTCAGAATGCCTCCCACTAGGGGCTCTGACCCACGACCCACCTCCGGGACTCGCCTCCAGGATTCATCTGGAGGACTTACCTATCGGACTTGTCTCCTGCTCAGTATGGTCTCGTGTGCTTGCTGGACTTGGACTCACCTCCATTCCCTATTCCCTCTAGATAAGTTTAAGAAGTTAAAAGTTGTGGAGAGGTGGAAGAAAAACTGCAGAAAAGAGAAGATAAAAAGAAAGAAAAAGGAAAAAGAACTGGTGAAGCCAAGATGCTCCAGCTGGAGTGACCTACTTTGAGACTTGCCATCTTGAACTTTGAACATCTTGTCATGCTTTACCACAAAAGGAGGAGATTGCACTCCCTCAGAAATGTGGAGTCATACAATTCCAACAATTCTTTTGTAGCCCAAAGCTAGGGAGGATATTCCTGGGAATACATCCAGGGACGTTATTTGGGTGGAACTGAGAAATAAGAAAGGGATGATCACCTTATTAGGTTTTTACTGTTGACCCCCCCCCCCATAGTTGGTGGGAAATTGAGAAACAAATTTGTAAGGAGATCTCAGTTATCTGTAAGAATAATAGGGTTGTTGTGGTAGGGGATTTTAACTTCCCAAACATTGACTGGGACTGCCATCGAGTTTAGGGCTTGAATGGAGTGGAATTTGTTAATTGTGTACAAGAAAATTTTCTGATTTAGTATGTAGATGTACCAACTAGCAAAGGTGCAAAGTTTGACCTACTGTTGGGAAAAAATGCAGGGCAGGTGATTAAAGTGTCAACAGGGGAGCACTTTGGGGCCAGTGACCATAATACCATTAGTTTTAAAATAGTGATGGAAAAGGATAGACCAAATCTAAAAGTTAAAGTTCTAAATTGGAGGAAGGCCAATTTTGACAGTCTTAAGGGGTGGATGTTTGCAGGTAAAGGGATGGCTGGAACGCCTTCAAAAATTAGATAACGAGAGTCCAGACAAAGTAGTTCCTGTTAGGGTGAAGGAAAAGACTGGTACGTGTAAGGAATGCTGGGTGACTGGAGAATTTGAGGTTTTGTTCAAGAGTAAGAAGGAAGCATATGGCAGGTGTAGACAGCAGAGATTGAGTGATTCCCTAGTAGAGTATAAAAAGAGTAGGAGTATACTTAAGAGGGAAAGCAAGAGGGCAAAAAGGGGACATGAAATAGTTTTGGCAAACAGGTTTAAGGAGAATCCAAAGGGATTCTACAAATATATTAAGGACAAAAGGGTCACTAGGGAGACAATAGAGCCCATTAAAGATCAGCAAGACCGCCTTTGTGTGAAACTGCAGGTGATAGGGGAGATACTAAACAAATACTTTGCATCAGTGTTTACTGTGGAGAAGGACATGGAAGATATAGAATGTGGGGCATAAATAACAACATCTTTAAAAATGTCCATATTACAGAGGCGGAAATGCTGGACGTCTTAAAACGCATAAAGGTTGATAAATGCCAGGACTTGATCAGGTATACCCTAGAACTCTGTGGGAAGCTAGGGAAGAAATTAACATTCCCTTGCTGAGATATTTGTATCATTGATAGTCACAGGTGAGGTGTCAGATAACTGGACGTTGGTTAACATGATGCCACTATTTAAGAGAGGTGTTAAGGAAAAGCCAGGGAACTATAGACTGGTTAGCCTGACAGAAGTGGTGGGCAAGTTGTTGGAGGGAAACCTGAGGGACAGGATTTACATGTATTTGGAAAGTCAAGGACTGGTTAAGGATAGTCAACAGTCATGCACAACATTCTTTGTGCGTGGGAAATCATATCTCACAAACTTGATTGAATTTTTTGAAGAAGTATCAAAGAGGATTAATGAGAGCAGAGTGGTGGATGTGATCATTATGGACTTCAGTAAGGCGTTTGACAAGGTTCCTCATGGTAGACCATATGAAATGGAGGGAGAACTAGCCATTTGGATACAGAACTGGCTTGAAGATCGAAGACAGAGGGTGGTGATGGAAGGTTACTTTTCAGACTGGAGGCCTGTGACCAGCAGTGTTAATCAAGGATCAGTGCTGGTCCACTGCTATTCATTATTATTTATTTGCTGAACAAAGAGACCTTGGAATGCAGATTCATAGTTTCTTGGAAGTGGATACACATGTAGATAGGATAGTGAAAAAGGCATCTAATATGCTTGCCTTTATTGGTTAGTGCATTAAGTATAGGAGTTTAGAGGTCATGTTGTGGTTGTACAGGACAACGTTTAGGCCAAAATTGGAATATTGCATTCAGTTCTGGTCTCACTCTGATAGGAAGGATGTTGTGAAACTTGAAAGGGTTCAGAATGCAAGGATGTTGCCAGGTTTGGAGGGTTTGAGCTAGAGGAAGAGGATGAATAGGCTGGGGCTGTTTTCCCAGGAGCGTGGAGGCTGAGGAGTGGCCTTAAAGGAGTTTATGGACGCAATCATCCCAACGCCTACAAACGGAGCTGCATAAAGACATTATTTCAATGAGCTACATCACACTGCAGCACCCAAGAACTACAAAAAGCAGAAGAAAAATATCTGTACAATGTTTTCAAGAAAAACGGGTATCCAATAAACACAATTTGCCAATTCCTCAGAAACAAACCCAAACACGCAGACACAATGCAACCAAATATTATAGCCACATTACCTTACATCAAAGACATATCAGAAATGACGTCCAGACTACTCAGACCCCTTGGCATCATGATAGCCCACAAACCTACCAACACACTTAAACAGCAACTAATGAACCTAAAGGATCCAATAGATTCCACCAGCAAAACTGATGTTATTTACAAGATACCATGCAAGAACTGTAAAAAACACTACATTGGATAAACTAGCAGGAAACTTGCCACCAAGATACGTGAACACCAAGTGGCCACCAAAAGATATGTCCCACTATCACTAGTTTCTATACATATAGACAAAGAAGGACACCACATTGGAACAACACACACATCCTAGGACAGGCGAAACAAAGACATGCACAAGAATTCTTAGAGGCATGGCATTCTAACCGAACTTCATCAGTAAACACATCGATTTAGACCCTATCTACCTTCCCTTTAGAAAAAGAACCGGAAATGACATCACCCACCTTAAGAAACCAAAACTTATAAATATAGAGGTGAGACATACCACCAGAGAATCTCACTGATGATGTTAGTCTCACTAGTATGGTGACGATACATCTGAAAACAAACCTTCAAGCTCAGCAAGCTAACTTACAGACTTATCAACAACCTGAGCTACAAATCTTCTCAAAAATTGCTAAGAGGTTTATAAAATCATGAGGATATGGATAGAGTAAACAGACAAGGTCATTTCTCTAGGGTTGAGGAATCCAAAACTAGAGAGCATATTTTAATGTGACGGGGAAAGATTTAAAATGGACCTAGGGGGCAATCTTTTCATGCAGCATGTGGTATTTGTATGGAATAAGCTGCCAGAGGAAGTGGTGGAGGCTGGTACACTTACAGCATTTAAAAGGCATCTGGATGGGTACATGAATAGGAAAGATTTAGAGGGATCTGGGCCAAATGCTAGTAAATGGGAGTAGATTAATTTAGGATATCTGGTTGGCATGGACGTGTTGGACCGGAGGGTCTGTTTTTGTGCTGTTTTTCTCTGTGACTCTATAACAAGCCACACTCTCTTTTCACAGCAATGGTTGTGCCATAATCTGAAATGTTATGGTCCTGACAGTCATTTTCACAACTGATGTCAAAGTGTGAGTACATTAAGTAAGTGTGATGTTAAGGTGCTGAGTGGGTAGAAGCTAAGTAGAGTGCCAGGTCGGGAGGGTTTGTGTGCCAGGAGTAGGATGCTAAATGAATAGTGGGTATATATCAGACTAGATGCCAGCTGGGGAGGGAGCCACGTGCCAGGAAGGTAGGGTGCTAGATGAGTCAGGGATAGCGTGCAAGGTGACAGGTTAAGTGATGTATGTCTAGTGCAAATTTTAATGGATGGGAGAAATTGGGTCAGGCAGAGAGGTGAAGTATCATATCTGGCCATTTGGGTCTGGCAGTGGAGGGGTAGGATAGAGGAGAGTGGTTGGGTCGGGTCCAAGTTACGGTTTGGGTTAGATCAGATTGGGTCTTGTGGAGCCGTGGGGGTGGGGATAGTGGGAAAGGTGGTGGTCAGGCCTGGTCAGGCCAGGCCCAAGGGGATTGGTCTGGTTGCTTTAGGGCCTGGTCCAAACTAGGCCACATTAGAGAAGGGGTATTTGAGGGTCTCAGTGTGGGATCAGATCAAGATCTGGAAGTTTGGGTCTCAGGGATGTGTAGTTGGGGATATATGAGGTAAGTCAGTTTAGTTGTTACCTTTTAAATTCAGTTTGTGAGATGTGGGCGCATGACTATGGCAGACTATTGCTTGCCTCATCTGTGAGAAAGCTCTCCCAATTTTAGCACTAGCCCCAGATGTTCATAAGGTGGTCTTTGCAGGGTCAACATGGCTGTTTCTGCCATTGTCTTTTCCAGTGCTTCGATCGATGAGAGGTGATCTATCCGGTTTCATTTCTTTGAGACTTTGTAACAGTTGGCACAACTGAATGGCTTACTTGGCCATTACTTGAGGGCAATTGAGGGTCAATCACATTGTTATGAAGTTGGAGTCACATGTAGGCCACACAAGGTGAGGATGGCAGATGTCCTCCCTTTGAAGGGCATTAGTCCACCAGATGGGTTTTTCCAACAATTGACAATGGTTTTATGATCATCAGTAGATTCTTAATTCCAGACTTTTTATTATTGAATTCAAATTTCAAATTGAACTCGGGTCCCCAGAACATTTGCTGAGTTTCTGGATTAATAGTCTAGCAATGATACTATTAAGCCATCATCTTCCCTCCACATTGCTCAGGAGTTACACTGGGTATTTAAAAATAAAATATTTCCTGAGTAACTATTTCACTTACTTCCATAAGAACTTCTGAAGTCTCCAATTTAAATTGAAACTTTGTGGGTTCCAGGAAATTTCCACAGGACAATCCCTTCAGAATCTGCCACAATGAGAACTCCAAGCACAACTCACATCTATGCTGGAATAATAACTGTCTGACCATCGGAAAATCTGTATTGAACGTTTCACCTGTTCTGAAAAAATACCACATTGGACTCAGAACATTAGCTGTTTCTCTCGCAACAGCTGCTACCAGATCTGCAGAATTTCTCCAACATTTTCATTCTTTTGTATTACATAATATGCTTAAATTTCTAGTGCACAACTTGAATTCATAACCTTCTGACTCAGAAATTAACAACGTGTTCATCCAAAATGTTCAACTTTCTCACAAGAATGAAATCTGTTCCGCCTTTCTCTGTATCCTTGATGCTGATCAGTAGAATAATATTGCTTTACAATGCTAGATTAAAATCTGTTTAACTGGAAATGACTGCAGTAAGGCATGTTATCATTTTTTTTATTCCATAACTAGAATTGGTCATTGTTTTCTAAATGTCAACAGGATATTAGAAATAGCAGACTGTTTTATTAACAGCCAAATGGTATGGTTCAAAGTGTTTGCATAATTTGGAATACACAATAAAAGGAAACTCTCTTTTCCTTTGGAAATGCATCTTAGGTGTTGCTCAGATAAACGGATCTTCATGATTCTGTTGTGTGAGCAAACCTGAATGCAAACAGTGTTAACCAATGACATAGGCAAGGTCACAAATTACTGCAGTATGTTGTATAGTATTACTAGCGCATACCAATAGCACACTCATAACTTAAATAAATCATTGCCAATTTGCAACTATTGCAATTCCGTGGGCTTAAAGGCTTGGATACAGTTGGATTAATTTTCTGAACTCAAAATTGACAGACGACTTTGTGCTGGTTCCCTTTTCTGTTCACTTTGTTTTTTCTCATGAGTTCCAAGTTCAAATATAATTGCTTTGGGTACAAAAAGTAACTAAAAGGTTATAGATATGGTTTAACATGCATTGCGTGGTTTAGATAACACTGTGCATTAATAGCTTAGAAACAAGCAGAGATAAGAATGAGGGGAGAGGACACTTGGGAACTCACAGGGGATATTGCAACTATTGTCACTTAGATTTAAGTATTTAATATGTGTCTCTGCCCTTTTAAAATAAATCTGCAAGATAATGGCATTGACGTATTGCCTTTTTCAGGTTTGCACTGTTTCATGATCCTGCTGGCTGGCTGACTATCAATCCCGCAAATGGCACAGTTACAACCAAAGCTGCCCTGGATCGAGAATCTCCTCATGTCCACAACAGTCAATATACATCCTTATTCCTTGCAATTGATAATGGTATGTAAAAATAAAAATGTCTTCTCGCTACTGTTTCCCCTCTAAGCAACCTGTGTTGGAAATGTATCTATGCTTTACTATGTTATAATGCTCCCATGGTGTACATGGTAACATTTCTCTGAGTGCATAAGACAACCTATGCAAACTGGTATAAAGCAGTTAACACCAATATATATTTTGTTGAACCACATTTCTTATTGTTTTCCAAAAGACAGCACACTGAAAATACAACACAGGCTGTTGTATCTGACAACATTCTGATAATTGTGATGACATGTGCTCCAGAACTAGCCATGTTCGTATCTGAGCTGGTTCTGTACAGCTGCAACATGGCATCTACCTGGCACTGTAAGACATTGCCTAGAAATGTGCTGTCCACAAAAATTAGGTCAAATCCATTTCAGCCAATCATATAACCAAGTGATGGACTGTACTGTCTGTCGTGCTCTGAAGTAATACTCATCAATGACCACCATTACTCATCAATAAGCTGGTACTCAGTTTTGGTTCTGACAGAAATACTCAGCTTTAGAAACTTGCTGCAAATGTGGGCAGCAAAGCTGATCTCAAGACTTGAGGAGAAAGTGACTTGACTTCATCGCAAGACTTGTATGAGTGTAGTATCAAGTGGAGTTATACCAAGCACAAAGAAAGACAGTTGTGGCCATAAGAGGAAAATTACCTCAGCCCCAGGAGGTTATTGAAGGAAAGTGATTGCCCTTGACATCAAAGCTATATTTGATCAAGTATGGTAACAAGGAGCTCTGGCAAAACTGGATTCAATGGAAATCAGGGAAAACTCTCTGCTGGTTGGAGTTACACCTGGCAGAAAGGAACATGGTTGTGACTTTTAGAGATCAGTCATCTCTGTTCCAGAACATCTCTTTAGGAGTTCCACAGGGCAGTGTCATAGACCCAAAAAGCTGCTTCATTGATGGGGATGTTTGCTGATGATTGCACAGTGTTCCGCACCATTTGCGACACCTCAGACACTGAAGCAGTCTCTGTCCAAATGCATCAAGATCTGGACAATATTCAGAGTTGGATTGACAAGTGGCAAGCAACATACGTGCCACACAAATGCTAGGTAATCACCAACAAGAGAATCGAACAATCGCCGCTTAACATTCAATGCTATTACCATACAACACCATCAACATTTTGGGGGTTACCACTGACCAGAAACTGAATTGGACTAGCCATCTAAATGTTGAGAATACAAAAGCAAAAGCAAGTTAGAGGCTAGGAATCCTGCAACAACCTCCTGATTTCTCAAAGCCTATCTACTATCCTCGAGGCACACGTTAGGAGTGGGATGAGATACTCCCCACTTGCCTGGATGAGAGCAGCTCCAACCACACTCAAGTATCTTGACACCATTCAGGACAAAGGAGCCCACTTGATTGATACCATATCCACAAACATTCACTCTCTCCACCACCGATGCTCAGTGGCAGCAGCATGTACAATCTTTAGAATGCATTGGAGAATTTCATCAAGATTGCTTCGACAGCACCTTTCAAATCCCTGTGCAACACCATCTAGGAGAACAAGGGCAACACCTACACCATCACCTACAACTTCCACTCCAAGCTATTCATCATCCTGACATGGAAATATGTCCCTGTTCCTTCACTGTTGTTCGGCTAAAATCTTGAAACTCTCTCCCTTCGTTGCATTGTGGGTCAACCTACATCATATGGACATTGTCTCTCTGCATCCCCCAAGAAAGTCGGAAGGGGCAATTTGTTTTGCAGTTTTTAAGGAGGCATTGTAAATGCCGAGGTAGACCTTTAACAAGATGCCAACAAAGAGGCAAAGGAAAGCTGTATACTTATTTAAGTGGGATTAAGCCAAGAGTGGTTGTAGGACAGCAGGAAGGTTGAGTATTTGGAGAGCAGAATACTTGAAATGGGAGAATTAAAAGCAGCCAATGATATTAGAAAGGAAGAGAAAAAATAAGTCAACGGCAATGAGGGGTTAAATTTCTATTGAAAATTCCTTTTGTTTAAAGAGAAAGGTCATTCTGAGTAATGCACAAAAAAGCATGAGGTTAGCTGAAGTGGAAATAAAGAATTCTCAGCATAGAGAATGACTATTTACATCCAACAAACTTGTCTCCTACTCATGAATAATAGTTGTATCAACCTGCATTTTCCTATGAAAATGATTGATAATTGCCTGTTTAGTCCAATTACATTGTTCATTTCAATAGTGTTTTTTCCTAAATAACCTACACCATAAATCTGTTTCTTCTGTATAAAATGTGTTTCTTAATTCAGATTAACTCACTAATATTTAACTTATGCCACTGCGTATTTTGGCCTTTTTCACAGTGGACAGTTTGACATATCTGTTCTAAAAGCGCTACTCACATCATAGAAAAACCTTTACAATATACCTGTGGAACTGGTAAAGATAATAATATATGTACAAAAGTGCAACAAAATAATCATTGGTTTTATCAGTGCCACTATAACCTTAAAAATTCAATTAAATTGCTTCATAATCTCCTGTTCACCAAATAAGAGCAGCCTTGTTTCTTACCATTTTCACTTCCCATAAATTGTAGATATCGGATACCATAATGACTGCCTTGCCTCTGAACTTGCGCACTTGAGTTGTTTGTAAAAATACTGCTGTCAACAATTACGTGATTTCATTCTATTATGGTTGAATGTAGCTGATATGTTCCTTCTGCTGCAAACACTCCACTTAGTTATCTTATTCAATAAATTATGGAAGTGGTAATGGGCTTATCATTATGATTTCTGTAGCGATGCACAAACTAAAATATCTCAAAGCTAGAATCAAAGGAATTTGCAACCATTTTGAGATGTTGCAAAGGTATTCTTCACATAGTACTTTAACAACTTTATAATTCCAAATTGATATTATATTTGCTGACTGAAAAGTTAAGAATTGATTATAATGTCAGCATTAATATCTCTGATAAAGTTTATAAAATTAATGTAAATAAATGTATGAATACTTGAGAGATTGGAGTTAAAAAAATCACATTTTATTCCACAGATACCTTGAACCACTTTACAGCAAATATGAAACAAATGTTTTTGATATAGTGTGCCATTAAATACTTTGTGTGGAACAAAATAGAGAGTGTACTTTCGACAGTAGTCACATTGCTGATGGCTAATAGAAATAAAAGGACTAGATGAAGCAACAATCTCACAGGGAAAATAATCTTTTGATATAATGTCCTTTATTCTTAATAATGGTCTCTTAAATAACTGTTTAACTTCAACTGATTCCTTTACATTTACATCAAAATCACTGATCTTTGTTACCACATAAATTGTCTTTGAAGTACAGTTGCAACAATAAATTGTAGAATTGGAATATTGCCAAGTAAGTCTCAAAGATTACAGATTGTGAATATTGCAAAGTTCTGATCTGTTGATTGCACATTAAGGAAACTATTTAATCTCTACAATGACATCCATGTGATCCGCGTGCACTTTTGAGGTCAGTTGAGCAGATACTGTGGTATAGCTCAGGTGCAGTGGCTGGTCATCGGAAATGTATTGAGGAAGCCATTTTGGAGCGTAGTGCTTGAGGTAATACCCCCTCTTCTTCATATAGGTTGAAACAGCACAGGATTGCAATTTCCACAGGTTAATCAACTGTTTTTGTTTCTGGGTATTGCTTCAATAGGGCTTAGAAGGGTGGGTTAGTAAATTTGCAGACGACACTAAGGTCAGTGGAGTTGTGGATAGTGACGAAGGATGTAGTAGGTTGCAGAGAGACATAGATAGGATGCAGAACTGGGCTGAGAGGTGGCAAATGGAGCTTAATGTGACAAGTGTGAGGTGATATACTTTGGACGGAGTAATCAGAATGCAAAGTACTGGGCTAATGGTAAGATTCTTGGGAGTGCAGATGAGCAGAGAGATCCTGGTGTCGATATACACAGATCCCTGAAAGTTGCCACCCAGATTGACAGAGTTGTTAAGAAGGCATGCAGTGTCTTGGCCTTTATTAATAGAGGGATTGAGTTCCGGAACCAGGAGGTTATGCTGCAGCTGTATAAAGCTCTGGTACATCTACACTTGGAGTATCGTGTACAGTTCTGGTCACTGCATTATAAGAAGGATGTGGAAGCTTTGGAAAGAGTGCAGAGGAGATTTACTAGGATGATGCCTGGTATGGAAGGAATGTCTTATGAGGAAAGGCTAAGGGCCTTGAGGCTGTTCTCGTTAGAGAGAAGAAAGTTGAGAGGTGACTTAATAGAGACATACAAGATAATCAGACGGTTAGATAGGGTGGACAGAGAGAGCCTTTTTCCAAGTATAGGGACGGAAAACATTAGGGGACACAACTTTAAAGTGAGGGGAGATAGGTATAAGACAGATGTCAGAGGTAGTTTCTTTACACAGAGAGTAGTAAGGGTATGGAATGCTTTGCCTGCAACGGTGGTAGATTCGCCAAGTTTAAGTGCATTTAAGTCGTCATTGAACAGGCATATGGACGTATATGGAATAGTGTACGTAGAATAGGCTTCAGATTAGTATGACAGGGCAGCGCAACATCGAGGGCCGAAGGGCCTGTACTGCGCTGTAATGTTCTATGTTCTATGTTTATTTCTTTCTATTATCATTTCACATTGCTGATCTGTACAGGATATGGTGTGGTTGGTGTTCAGGAATTTTGGGAGACTTCAAGACTTCTGCATAGACCAGTTGCTCAGAAACATAGAATGCAGAATGCTTGTGGGGAAAAAAAACAGAGGGCACTCAGAGAAAGATAAGTGCTGGAAGAGGGAGAAGGAATTGGAAGAGGAGGTGTGAGACCAGCTCACACCTCCTCAAAGCAAGAGCCTACATCCACACTAGGTGTTCAGGTCCAAATCATCTTTTGGAATGTCAGTGCAAAAATGTATGTGCAACATCTACACTTCAATAAGGATTCCCAAACTTAAACCTTCCACCACTGCAGCCACAGTTTGCTCCCTTAGAACAGGACAGTGATTCTGTTGCCAATGGCCTTGAAGTTACATGATGGTGATGACCTTTGCTATGTTGTGCTCCTTCCACACAGGAGTAGGTGATATTTACAATCTTCCCTCCAATGTTATGTAAGGGAGTCACTGAGCCGCTCTGTTCAAAGAGGACCAGTGAGCAAAGTGGTAACACAGCTTTGCCAGAAATTGTTGGCTTTCTTATGTTCAAATCAAATTTAAAAATCAAACCATTCCTCAGTGTATTCAAAGGTTACCTAATTGGCAGCATGGTTGCTCAGTGGTTAGCACTGCTGCCTCACAGCTGCCAGGGATCCAGGTTTGATTCCAACCTTGGGCGACTGGTTGTGTGGAGTTTGCAATTTCTTCCCATGTCTGCGTGGATTTCCTCTGGGTGCTCTGGTTTCTCCGACAGTCCAACGATGTGCAGGTTAGGTGGATGGGTCATGCTAAATTAGCCATTGTCTTCAGGGATGAGCAGGCTAGGTAGATTAGCCATGGAAACGCAGGATTACAGGGATAGGACAGGTTGGCTTTTGGAAGATTGGTGTGGACTTGATGGGCAAATAGCCTGCTTCCCTACTGTAGAGATTCTATGATTCTAATCAGTCCCACAGTTTTGACTGGTACCTGTCTTCTCTGTTTTTTGTTCTGCCTTAGTGCCCCTGTACAATGTACCTGCAATTGCTGCAGTATATCTACAGAAAGGCTTCTGAGTTTCAGTGAAGAAGACAGCAGATGGTCTTCAACGGTTTCTTTGTGGAAATCTGATTTTAGATTTACTGTCCTGGTGTGGAGTGGCTGCAGTTTGATTGACCGACTGGTTCAAAGGCAATGTCTAGAGTTTTGTTGAAGTGACAGATTTGCGAGGGTTGAATGCTTTCTTTTTGGGAGCTGACTGCAAATATGTGCCCCATGCAGCCACTGTGTGTTGCCTGGGGGGGGGGGGGGGGATGCCTTCAGCAATCATAGTGTTGTGTTTGCTGAACTGCTTATTTGAATATTGGTCTTAACAGCCATGCTGGCAACAGTCTAATCTTCCACTCGAGCGTCATATGTCTGAAACTGCTCATGATGTAATAGAAGCTGAGACATCAGCTCTCAAGCACTGCATTGTGACTGTGTTCACAATTGTGCGGAAGGGATTAGCCACAATTTACACAGTTCACATGATGGAAAGCTGTTTATGAAGTTGGTGTTGGATTCCTTCGTGTTTCTTGACTTTTTCGATAGAGTCCGGTAGACTTCCCAATACAACAAATATTTTATTGCATGCACCCATTAGACTTCTTCTATGGTGAAAGTGAGGACTGCAGATGGTGGAGATCAGCGTCAAGATTAGAATGGTGCTGGAAAAGCACAGCAGGTCAGGCAGCATCCGAGGAGCAGGAAAGTCGACGTTTCGGTCAAAAGCCTTTCATCAGGAATGATAAAGGGCTCCTGCCCGAGACTTCTTCTATGAACTACCTCACCTGTGTCCTTGCAGTGTAACTTGTGTGTGTCCTTACCCTTTTCTGTCAAGCTGACATCTGCAATGCATCGCCCCATGTCTTCGCTGCAGGCCACTCTCATCCAATGTTTCACCATGTCTGCAGACTCTATGGGGCAATGATGGATGTGCCATCAACAATAGAGAATGCTGTGCAGAATCCCTACAGTGTGGAAACAGGCCATTTGGCCCATCAAGTCCACACCGACCCTCTGAGGAGTAACCCACCCAAACTAATTCCCATACCCTATTACTCTATATTTTACCCCTGACTATTGCATCTAACCGACACATCTCTGAACACTATGGGAAATTTAGCATGGCCAATTCACCTAACCTGTACATCTTTGGAACGCGAGAGGAAACAGGAACACCCAGAGGAAACCCACAAAGATACGGGGAGAATGTGCAAACACCACACAGACAGTTGCCCGAGGCTGGAATCCAACCCAGGGCCCTGGCTTTGTAAGGCAGCCGTGCTAACCACTGAGCCACCATGCCACTGTTGGTAGGTAAGTGACAGGGGCATGATGATTTAAGCATTGTCTGAGCCTGGTGGTAATGTTTATACGATATGGCATTAAAGACGCATTCGCCAACCTTGAGCACTCGTGAGATGATTGAATAACTTACAACATGTTTATGTGCTTACTCTGCCTTCAAAGTGTATATTTTGACAGCCTTCTGATCCCCTGCAGGTGTAAAATATCTCTCCTCCATTGCACCTCTTCCCACCAAGGCTTTCAGTGTAGCATCTGAAGATTTTGGAATACATTTTACTTACATTGCAACGAAGAAATGTTCCATATTGTGTCATTTCTTTCTGTTTTTCCATGATTAGTTCACTAAAGACCCCTAACATCTGTTTCAGCCATAATGCATCTCCACCTTAGGGGATGCAGGCAGATTTTGGCTGGTGGGAGATTGTCAGCCTTTGAACGGAACAGTTATCACTGGCTGACACTGAATCATGTCAAATATTAGGCAGATTCACAGATTGTCTGTGCTGCGGGTAACGGACATGGATTAATTTTCTTCATGATCCCATACTTCAAGAGTTTCAGAGACTCTTGAATTTACCATTTTGCCTCTTAATTTACAACTTAGAGGTTTGTTTTTCCATCTCTCTCTGTCATCTTTAAATTCCCTCAGCATCCCTTTGCATTTATCTGTCTCCTGTGTCTTATTTTGAATTCCCAAAAGTCTGTGAATTTCTCAATGTTTTGTCGCCTAATCTGTGTTTATCTTCACGTCTTTCATCCTCCCCCATCCTCCATGATAGTTTCAGGTTTCTCATTCCAGGCGTCACCGAAGATAATATCTGCTCCCAAGTGGTATTTTGTTCCAATTCCCTATCATCTGTAGCATAAGTGCAGAGTGGAAAACTTGTGTCTGCTGTCAGTGATTCACAATGGCAGCCCTTCAACAATTGACTTCATCTCATCTAACCTGAATGAAGAGATGAAAAAGACTTTCTTCATTGCAATGTATAGTACAGTTATTCACTTACTTTATACACTTGCTTACATCAATCCTAGGATTATGTTTAAAGAAAAGCTTTGATAAAATTGCATCCCTGCCGTTATGTGTTAATTGATATCAATGTTATTTGGCAACTGTTCCAGGCAGTTATTCATATAATTTGCATTGGACAACAAAAGAGGCCAGAAGAACAGAATTCTATTCATTCTCAGCTATTTATAGCATTGCAGCTATGAATATTCCAAAAATTCTTTGCCTGAAGAATAACATCCTGACAATTTTTTAAAGAAGATCTCCTTGAAATAACATCTTACACAAGTCTCAGAAAGCCTCAAAATACAAGTACAATTGGGATAACATTAGACACTGAAATGGCACTGCAGACTCGAGGGGCTAACTGACTTAACCCATTCTTATTAATTGAATGAATTGTGTGGAATTAATGTTGGAAAGTTGGCATTATGAAAAAAACCCATATAAGTTAAAAAGAAGTTAGAAAAATGCAATATTTGGGATGGTAGGTAATGTTAATTGATAAAGTTTAACAATAACAAGAACTTATATTTGTATAGTAACATTAGAATATTAGCACAACCTCCCAGTGCTTCATATTGGCATTATAAAACAAAGCATAGCACTGAGCTGCATTCAAATGATCAAAGAGGTAGGTTTTAAAGCAAATATTAAAGGAAGAACATGCAGGAGGATATTTAGAGCTGTAGTTTAAGCAACTGAAGGTACTGTACAATGAGGTACAGTATTTATGGAACGATTATTATTGGGAGATGTACAAAATGCCAAAACGAGAGAAGTACAACTATGTGAGTGGAGATGACAATGATATGGGCAAGCCCATGGAGGGATTTTAAAATATAAATAAAAACAAGGAGTTCAGACTGAGGAGTCACCTTTAGCAGAATGATGGAGGCATTTGAATTATGTATTTCATGTACATGGTTAATGAGCAAAGTTTTTTTTACCAGAGGTGACAGTAGAAAAGGGAACTATAACATTTTTCAAAAGAGATTAGATACCCTATGGTATGGAAATAGGCCCTTTGGCCCAACAAGTCCACACCAACCTTCCGAAGAGTAACCCACCCAGACTCATTACCGTACATTTACCCCTGACTAATGCACCTAACAATATGGGCAATTTAGCATTGCCTATTCACCTAATCTGCACATCTTTCGATTGTGGGAGGAAACCGGAGTACCTGGAGGAAACCCATGCAAACATGAGGAGAATGTGCAAACTCCAAACAGACAGTCACCCAAAGCAGGAATCAAACGTGGGTCCCTGGTGCTGTGAGTTAGCAGTGCTAACCACTGAGCCACCGTAAATGGATAAGTATGTGAAAAGGAAGCATGTGACACAGTAATTGGGAAACGTTTGGACAATGGGACCATAGGTTATAGAACTGGTACAGATATAATGGGGTCAATTGATTTCCATTTGTGCAATAAGGAATAAGTTACGTGATCCTATCTATGCATATTTCAACTGTCTCAGGGTAACCAGAAAGTAATCAAGCCACAGTTAATGAAGTTATCCTATTATGTGCTTCCATTTATTTGCATTGCTTCACTTGTCTTTTTATTGCTGATGTATTTTTTCTGATTTCAATTATTTATTTCATCTCACTGCTCCACTTTAATCATAACTTAATTGTTAAGTTTGTTCCAGAACTGCCTACCACTTTCCAACAGGGAGTTGTTCATACATCCCAAACACCTGCTTCTGCAATTCAATAAGGAGTCTCATTGTAATATTGCCATAATTTTCCATGGCAAGAAGCAAACAAAAAGCAATAATTAAAGAATACGTATCATCATAGTCTATGTCCCTACTACACCTTGTAACTAATTGAAGTAATATATAAAATAAGAGGTTCACATTTAAAATAGGAAACACAGGACAAACAGGATCCCAGACATATGAGTAAACTGCCTGTTAAAGTAGGCAAAGCTATGCAATAATAAGGTAGTTGCTGATATTGAAGATCAAGAAAGAATTTTTTATTGTTTACTTATCAATACAAAGCTAAAGAGACAAGACTACAAGAATGGTACCTTGACTTCAGGAGTTGTTATGATGAGAGATTATATAAATTAGGCCAGGTTTCTCTAGAATGTAAAAGGTTAAGGGGTGATTTGATTGAAGTTTTCAAGATATTAACAGGGAAAGATGGGGAGATAAAGCTAAACTATTTCCGCTGTTGGGGATACTAGGACTGGGGGGGGGGGGGGGGGGGGCATAGTCGAAAACGTTGGACCAAATGTTCAGAAGGGATGTCAGGAAAGCAATCTAACCACAAAGGGTGGTAGAGGTTTGAAACCCTCTTCTTTACGTGGCAGTTTACACTAGATCAGTTGTTAGTTTTAAATCTGAGGTAGTTTTAAATCTGAGGGACATGGGTCAAAGAAAGGAGTTAGGTCACAGATCAGCCATGATCTCAATGAATGGTGGAACGTGCTCAAGGGGCTGAATGACCTATCCCTTTTCCTATGTTCCTAAGAGTCTGAATCTTTGGATCGGGGAGCACAGTTGTAATGCCTCTGAGACAGAAGGTCTTGGTTCAAGTCTGATGTGCCACAGAGGTGTGCCATGGCACGTCTGAACAGATGGATTGAGTAAAACATTTTTTTTCAAAAATTAGAACAAAACAATAGTCAATTAGAAACTTGCTTTGTCCTGGCTTGGTCTATCATCCTATTTTGAATGAGTTAAACATTGAACTCTCTTTCCAGCTTAGCTATGTACTCATTATTATGACTGACTTCTACATGCAGCTTTTCTCTTTATTGCAGTCAATTAATTACCATGGTAATCCAATTAAAAATAATTGGGCACATCATGTACATTATTTGCTAACAATTCAGAACAAAAATTAAGAAAGCCCCACCACCTGTGTGACAGGAAATTTGCCAATAGTGCCAAAGCTCTACTTTGTTTCAATGAATTATTAGGATCTTTCAAAACAGAAACAATTTATGACAGAGAAAATGCTTTCCTGTTTATATAGTTTCATCCATATCTAGTGTAGTGAGTGGGTGAGTGCAATGTACATTTTCTGTCAAGTTAATTTCAATTTATATGAGGATCATACACTCTTCACATAACATTCTAAATATTATTGGCAATTCTATGAGGGTGTGGAATTCAGGGTATAGCATGGAGGAGTGTTAGTTTTGATTTGTAGCCTAATCTATATCTAACTCTATGCCCACTGGAGGAAACCTGCTTGATAAATGTTGATGACATTTTCCAGTACTTAACTGATATCTGAGAGTAGACTGATGGGATGGTAATTGGCTGGGTTGGATACATTGTGATATGTAAATGATATGCAATTCTTCTGATGGCTTGTGATGACTGCGTGGGACTGACTGTTGCCCAGTCTTCAGATTGTAGTTGGACATACCCTTTACTGTGAGCGGCCTGAGTGGATAACTGTTGAAGAGTCTGGTGCGAGAAAAGCACAGCCAGTCAGGCAGCATCCAAGGAGCAGGAGAATCGACATTTCAAGCATAAGTTCTTCATCAGAACTGAGGGGATGGCCCAAGGGGGCTGAGATAAATGGGAGGAGGATGGGGAAGGAAGCTGGGATTGCAATAGGTAGATGAAGGTGATAGGTCAGAGAGGATGATGGAATGGAGAGGTGGGAAGGAAGATGGTCAGCTAAGACAGTTCAAGAGGAGGATGCCAAGTTGGAAGGTTGGATTTAGGATAAGATGGGATGAGGGGAAATGAGGAAACCAGTGAATTCAACATTGATCGCGTGTGGTTGGAGGGTCCCAAGGTGGGAGATGAGGTGTTTTTCCTCCAGGTGTCGGATGGCTAGAGTTTGACCATGGAGGAGGCCCAGGACTTGCATGTCCTTGACGGAGTGGGAGGGGGAGTTAAAGTGTTTGGCCACAGGGCAGTGGGGTTATTAAGTGTGTGTGTCCCAGAGACGTTCTCCAAAACATTCCACAAGTTGGTGTCCTGTCTCCCCAATGCAGAGGAGACCACATTGAGAGCAATGGACACAGTAAATGACTTTTGTGGAAGTACAGGTAAATGTCTGTCAGATATGGAAGAATCCCACTCAGCACCATCCTCTTGAACCGTCCTACCTGTCCATTTCACCAGTTTCCTAATTTCTCCTCCCCCCACCTTATCCTAGATCCAACCTTCCAACTCAGTACCGCTCTCATGACCTATCCAACCTGTCCATCTTCCTTCCCACCTATCCACTCCACCCTCCTCTCCAACCTATCACTATTACCTCCACCTTTATCTACCTATCGCATTCCCAGCTACCTTCCCCTCAGCCCCACCCCCTCCCATTTATTTCTCAACCCCCTTGGACCACCCCCTCATTCCTGATGAAGAACTTATGCTTGAAACAAGTATGGTAACAAGTAGGTTAGACCAGGGGAACCCAGTGGATGTTATCTACCTGGACTTCCAAAAGGCCTTTGATAAGGTGCTTCACGGGAGACAGCTGAGTAAGGTGAGGGCCCGTGGTGTTTGAGGTGAGCAACTGGTATGGATTGAGGATTGTCTGTCTGACAGTATCTCCTGCTCCTCAGATGCTGCCTGAGCGGCTGTGTTTTTTCAGCACCACACTCTTCAACTCTGATCTCCAATATCTGCAGTCTTCACTTTCTCTGGAGTGGATGACTGACCAAGGCCTAGTCTCAGGACTGTATGTGAACTGTACAAATAAGTGACGATACCAAGATCCCCTGACCAACAGGGGCTCACCTCAACTAGTCTGAGAACTGTCTCCCATCCAGTATCAGAGATGGCCATTTGGTTGAAAAAACATGCCATGCTTTCTGTACATGCTGTGGTGATAGCTTGACATCATGATGTGTCACATAATACTGCTCCCCATCACCTCCCTGAGACAGATCCCGACTGACAAGTGTGGCAAATGTAAAAGTGCATCAGGATACCAGTACGATTTCAGTCTCTGGCTGAAGCATCAGTGCACTGACAGGCTAGGTATGGCTTGGATGATGTGAGCAGGCGGGTTGGCTTTGAGTGATTAGGCACTAAGAGAGCAAGCCAACAATCCTGAGATGGAGCCTGGTCCAATCTGTGAACCAGTTCCCCGTTCTTGCACGTGATGTCTCCTGACAACAGCCTTTCAATGGCAGTTGCTGATGTATCCTGGAGTACAATTTAGTTCTTCCTAAACAGCACTCAGGTGGATCAGAGAGATGCCATGAGCATTGTCAGGGGTTAGCAAATATCTGTGACAATGTCAATGGGCAAGGACTGCATATGGTTGGCTCCAATGGATCATGCTCCGAGATGCTAGTGGTGAGAGATAAGGAAATAGCTGAAGAACTTAATAAATACTTTGTGTGAGTCTTCACAGTGGTAAACGTGAGTAATATCCCAACAATTAAGGAGAGTCAAGGGGCAGAGTTGAGTATGGTGGCCATTACAAAGGAGAAAGTACTTGATAAGCTAAAAGGTCTAAAAACTGATAAATCTCCTGGCCCGGATGTACTACATCCTAGAGTTCTGAGGGAAGTGGCTGAAGAAATAGCGCAGGCATTGGTTATAATCTTTCAAAAATCACTGGAGTCAGGGAAAGTCCCAGATGATTAGAAAATCACTGTTGTAACCCCCTTCTTCAAGAAAGGATCAAGACAAAAGATGGAAAGTTATAGGCTGATTAGTCTAATCTCGGTTGTAGATAAAATTCTAGAATCCATCGTTAAGGACGAGATTTCTAAATTCTTTGAAGTGCAGGGTCGGATTAGAACAAGTCAGCATGGATTTAGTAAGGGGAGGTCATGCCTGACAAACCTGTTAGAATTCTTTGAAGAGGCAACAAGTAGGTTAGGCCAGGGAAAACCAGTGAATGTTATCTACCTAGACTTCCAAAAGGCCTTTGATAAGGTGCCTCACGGGAGGCTGCTGCGTCAGGTGAGTGCCCATGGTGTTCGAGATGAGCAACTGGCATGGATTGAGGATTGGCTGTCTGACAGAAGGCAGAGAGTTGGGATAAAAGGTTCTTTTTCGGAATGGCAGCTGGTGGCAAGTGGTGTCCCACAGGGTTCAGTATTGGGGCCGCAGCTGTTCACTTTATATATAAATTATGTGGATGAAGAGACTGGGGAGCATTCTGGCAAAGTTCGCCGATGATACAAAGTTAGGTGGACATGCAGGTAGTTCTGAGGAGGTGGGGAGGCTGCAGAAAGATTTAGACAGTATAGGAGAATGGTCCAAGAAATGGCTGATGAAATTCAATGTGAACAAATGTGAGGTCTTGCACTTTGGAAAAAAAGAACACAGGCAAGGACTATTTTATAAATGGTGAGAAAATTCATAAAGCCAAAGTACAAAGGGATCTTGGAGTGCTCGTCCAGGATTCTCTAAAGGTTGACTTGCAGGTTGAGTCCGTGGTTAAGAAAGTAAATGTAATGTTGTCATTTATTTCAAGGGGGTTGGAATGTAAAAGCATTGAGGTGCTACTAAGACTTTATAAAGGTCTGGCTGGGCCCAATTTAGAATACTATGTCCAGTTTTGGGCTCCACACTTCAGGAAGGACATACTGACACTGGAGTGTGTCCAGCAGAGATTCACACAGATGATCTCTGGAATAGTAGGCCTAACATATGATGAACGAGTATTAATCTCGCAAGGAATTAAGGGATATGGGGCGAGTGTGGGTAAGTGGCGTTGAAATGCCCGTCAGCAGATTGAATGTCAGAGTGGACTTACTTCCTCTCCTATTTCTTAAGGTCTTATGGTCTTATGCTGTATGGTGCTGGGCAACATAGAAACCCTCGGCACCCAGCACGAGCTGAATGTGTTGGATTCCATTCTGACTTCCCTTTCAAGAACTCATAATATATAGTTTGTTTGGTGTTTTTGTTAAGATAGGAAACTTAAAGGCATGTTTAAGAAGATGTTTAACAAACAAATAATTCTCTTAATTGTCAACTCGCCTCTGCCTAGTGAAAAACTCACCTCACCACTCAGCCGATGCATGAAGGATACAGTGAGTTGTTCCTGATGTTGAGATGGGCCTTTCAGGACTTGCTACACGATTCTGTCACAAGTCTTGCCATAGCTGATGATGCTCAGGCCCCCATCAGAATCTGCCCACTGACTTATCCTATCTAAAATATGTCATTTAAACTGGGGACTTAGTAAAATTGTGAAAGATTGTGGCATTTGCAAAATGAATGTCATTTTAATGCCATGTACCAGATGAAGGCGAGAAGCAAGCTGGGGTCAGCCATCCTTTATGTGAGATGCCTGTGTAGTATTGCATTGGAAAAAAAAAGTCTATTTATCATATCTGCACCCTGTCATAATCTAATTCAGCAGTTCATCAAATGCACTATGGGTTTCCAGCTCTGTTATTGGTTTGGGTATTATACCCACTGAATTTTTCAGAAATATTAATGGTTGCTGCTGTGCTGGACATTGAGAAAATGGCTCAATTTCTGCAGCATGAGACCGAAATCTTGACAAGTTAGCCAGTATGCTCCAACGATGAATGAATAGCGAAGGCAGTAATAGTTATGATTGAAATGTAGCTCGATGGTTATGATTCCACATGATATTATTTATTTAGTGATGCGGGCCTGATTTTGATTCCATCCCATGAATAGAAATCCACTGAGCCTACTCTCCTATTACACAGCCTTATTCAACTAAAGTGGGCACTGGAGAAATAGGCCTCTGAAATCCATGCAGAAAAAGTAAAAAAAAACAACGCCCTTAGGGTGAATGTTGTGCTTATCAAGCTGCTGACAGCTCAGGGATCTGACTGTGATATAAATTGCTGTAAGAGGGACCTCCCCATCTACGCAGGGATTTGTAAAGCAACCCGATAAGGTTTTTTTATGTTCCCTGCATGGTGAAGCCTTCCTGTCCAAAGCTGGATTCCTGCAACTTGACAGTGGAGTGTGAATCCTGTCCATTTGCCTTCCTTTTGTTGACTTAGTTGGGTTGGAGGTAGGAAAATGTTTTCAATCCCTCTGTGGCCTTGTCCTTCTGAGCTCCTATAGCCCTCCCAAATCATAGCATCCAATCACTGCTGGCCTCTTGCTTAGTCCTGGTTTTAATTGTCCTACTTCTGGTAGCCATGCCTCCAGCTGCCTGGGCCCAAGTCTCTGGAATTCTCTCCATAGGCCCCTCTATTGCTCAGCTTATCCCAACTTAAAACCCACTTCTACAACAAGCCTTGAGTTTGTCTGTCCCTAATGTCATCATCAAGTAGTTTAAGCTAAAGTTTCTTGGTTTACATTCTTTTGAAGGGCATTGGAATATTTAATAATATGCAAGATGCTATATCAATGTAGGTCGTTGTTGCCATGCACTCACAATTTACCTCAATGGTATGAAAAGCATGTTTGCTGCCAGGGACAAGCTGGGTAACAAATCTGGTGTTTGCCTACGATGCTTTAGAATGTTGGTTCAAACCAGTGTCTTAAGAGCACCTAATCCTACCAGTGTGACATTGTACCACTGTCCACACACCAGTCCATATTACCTGACTGAGTAAAATTACTCATCCGCTGCTATTTCCTTATGATTTCACATTGGCATCTTCAACTAATAACAGTGGAAACTGTGTATTTACAGCATTTCAACTTGTAAGTTTTCAATTTATCGCATTATTGTTTCTCATATTAGTTCAAGGTAGAGTTAAATATTTGGTAGGTAAGAGGTCAAGGGTTATGTGGTATAGATAGGAAAGCGGAGCTGAGACCACAGCCTTTTCAGCCACATTGTTATTGAATAGTGCAACTGGCTGGAAGGTCCTTATGGCCTCCTCCTGCTCCTCAGTCCTAACTTCCTTTATTTGCTTCAAGAGTTGGTGTTCAAAACATACCCAAATCTTTCTACTATATATGGATCCATGGATAGACAAACAAATTTAAATGCAGCACTGTGAATACTGAATAAAATCTGTATGGAATCACATATTGTTTGTTTAAACCCAGCTGCATTCTAATCATCATAATGGCCAAGTCAGATTTATAGTGCAATGACCCAAATTCTTTCCGTTTGTAATACAAGTAGGTGGCTGAATCCTGACAAGAGCAAATATAATGCATCAATATCTTACTAACAGAACAGGCTGTGATTCCTTACGCAAAAAGACACATTACTGCTTCAGATTACAATACATACAGCATACACTGACTCTTCAGAATATAAATGCATTCTTGGAATCATGGATTAATCAATTAGTTCCTTAATTGCATTCTAAGTTTTCTCCAATGTTATCCTACTATTGCATCATAGTTGAAGGTGAGTGTTTCCCTATAAACATGTTCTTGTGCTCATTATTAATATTACAGGGTGCAATTTCAACCTACTTGTATAGTTGTTACGTTATGTGTTAAATTTCAGGGAATGGAATTTCAGCTGAATGTGCTCGTGTCCCACAGTATAAAGTTGAATATTGCTTTTTCGCTTATTTAAAACCACAGACTACTTTCGTTAAAACTGTCTAACGGTGATATTGGAAGTGACAACATCAAATTAATATGTTCAACGTTCGATTTAGAATCATCATACTATACTTCCATAGTGACTTGATCAACAAATTATTGTGGTAAGATGATTGGAGATGTGTGTAATCTTAAGTGACCACGCAAGTTACATGAGACTGTGGTCTTGTACGTTAACCTTATTTTCAATTATAGCAAAGTAAGTAAATGTGCAGATAGAATTTCAAAAATTAGAATTTAAATCAATCTCAAATAATCTGATGAACTCCAATGCAATTATTTTCTTACATCGTAAAACATAATTACTGCACTTACAGTGTTATGTGCCCAGAATGTATCACTGCATCTAGAGTGCACAATTATTCCATGAACTGTATGCCAGTATGAATTGAGTAATCTTACATTAACTGATCTGCCTCTCATACCCTGGTATATTTAATTTCTATTCTATTCATAGTCTTGCTATTATTTAAATAACTTCTTGCCTTACTATTTATTTAAGATTGCAAGTTTTAAACAGAATGAGTTTTTATTTTAATTGGTGGTGTTAATTCAGTGATACCGAAGATGACAAGTTGGGTATTATGAACTGATTCGGCTTCAGAATTTGTTTTCTTTAAGGTTATAGTTTTTTGTTTAAATCTCAATACCATCAATATACCACTTACTTTGTTTACCTTATTTAATGTGGAAAACATTCAGTCTAAAACTATTGAGTGTAAAATACAGTTAATTGTACTTAGCATAAATCAATTTAAATTTATAGGGTATAAGTCAGTGGTAAGTTACAACATTTTGAAATTATTAGTCATTCTAAAGCAGATGGAAAATTGAAGTACAAATGGAAAATAACCATACATTTTACTGAAGCTTATTTGCATTTTTGTAAATAGTATGTGCAGAATTCGATTGCTGCAGCAGTGTTGTTGTACATTCATAAAGAGAGGTTACTCGTAAGTGTTTTGATATTATTATTCTGGACCTGAACAGTATCAATCTGAACATATATACAAACTTAGAGCAGAAGTAGACCATTTTGGCCCTTGAGTCTACCACTGCCATTCAATAAGATCGTGCTTGATTTAATTATGGCCTCAACTCCACTTTCCAGCCTGCCCTGTTACCTTTGGCTCCCTTGTTAGTCAAGAATCTGTCTACTTCCACATTAATAATATTCAATGAACCTGCCTTTACTACTCTCTGGGGAGGAAAGTGCCATAGATTCATGACCTGCTGAGGGAAACAAATTCTCCTCATCTGTGCCTTAAAAATTGAGTTACCTTATTTTTAAACTGTCACCTACTTCAATGCAAATGAATTAGTCAGATCAAACTGACAGAAAATAGTTTATTAAAGTTATGTTAACAGATATCTCTTAAGATTTGAAGTTTATGAAAATATCATTTTAAGTTGAATGAAATTAAGAGAATTTTCATGTCATGTCTGCACCGATGAAGAAGCATTATGGTCATTTTCCATTATACTGTCAGTATCTTAACCTCAGTGCCTAACATTGAAACAGATTAGCACTTAGTGCATCAAACTGACCCTGAATAACCTTGCCACACAGAATTCTGCCACTGCAGTCTCTCTGGACATGATAAACACAACATGCGGAGATGATTGACATTTTTCTTTTATAAGATCTAGTTCCAAAATTTTCACAATTCACTATCCTTCAAGGTTGAAAACAGCATCTTTAGGACATGCAGAAGTGAGAAGGATTAGGCTGTCCAAAATACAGGGGAGTTAATTTGTCTAATACTATTATATGATGTAAATGGTCAGCGAGTAACATAAAAGCAATGTTGTCAAAATCATTGACTGTATTGAGGAAACTGTTCAAAAATTGTCAATTTTTTTTAATGTAATTATGATATTGATATGAAAATTGCATGTTCCTGTCTCCTACTGATTGGATTCGGATAGCACTGCATGTTTATTTATCCACTGTTAAATGATAAATTATTCTGTAAAGATAAAGATATTCAATCAAATGACTCTTGAATTTTTATGTTTGAACATTCATTATATAGTTCTATTTTAAGTTGTTCCTGGTTACTAAACAAAAAGTAGAAGTAATTTTCACAACTAATGTTCTCATTGGAGAGTTGAATTGATGGCAGTATTTTTAAAGAAATAAGGCTGTGTTTATTTGCACTGAAAAGACGATATTGTGGCAAATATTCTACAAAATTCACATCCTGTGGTAAATCCAAATACAGCTTCTGAATATCGATATTGATTACTGTGGGAACAGTCAAGGAAATGTTGTAGCCCTGGATTAGCAAACCTTTGAGGTCGTGACAAGGTGTGTAAATGGTTTCCATAAATCTGGTAATGTGTGAGCTAGAATGTTGTTCAAAAACCCAACTGGTTTATGAATGTTCTGCAGGGAATGCAACCTACTTTCCCTATCTTGCCTGCCTATATGTGATTCTAGGAGAAAGTGAGGACTGCAGATGCTGGAGATCAGAGCTTAAAAATGTGTTGCTGGAAAAGCGCAGCAGGTCAGGCAGATTCTCCTTCTCCTTTGATGCTGCCTGACCTGCTGCGCTTTTCCAGCAACACATTTTTAAGCTCTATATGTGATTCTAACTAGCTCACATCATGTGATTGAGTCTTAATCAGGATTTACTGTTGAGATTGGCAAAAATGCCTACCAGAATTCAAGAACAAATAGAAGTATTATCAACTGCATACTTTAATTTTGATAGTATCATTTTAAAGCATTTTAAGTGTTGAAACACAAATGTTTTGGATTAATGATTGCACTGATCTCTGATTCAGCAGGTTACCGGTTCAAATTTCATGCAGAGCATTAAATATAATCCAGGCTGATACTTCAGTGCAGTACCAAGGGAGTATTGCAATAATGGAACTGCCACTCCATGGATCAGATTTCAAATTGAGCTCTTGTCCTTCCTTTCAGTTGAACAACTTGCATTTATATAGTGCCTTTAACATAACATTTCTGTGAAGCCGTGGAACATTTTGTTATCAGGAAAAATATAACACCTAGACTTGATAAGGCATGTACTAAAATTGTTTCAAAATGTGTGTTTAAAAGAAACCCTAAGAGGTTTGAGGAGAGAGAATGGGAACCCAAATTTTCACAGGCTCTCCATTATGGCAAGAAAATAACAAAAAAATGGATTAATTACACCATTTGAGGTGCCCAATTTTTAATTAAAAAAGACAAAAATCTGGATTACAAAATTGCAATTAATAAACAAAGTAAGTAAAGAGGCAATGACAGAGATAACACTACACAAATAAAATAATACATTTGCTACTTTAGTGACAAATATACACGTTTATTTATAAGGACATAACCTATAGAAAATTGGATTTAGCCCATTTTCAATCCTGAGGGAAAAAAAGGCTCAAAGTTTAACCCAAATTTTATCCCATGCCATAGGTTTGAAGAAAACAAAATTAGGCCATTTTTTCTTACCTTAAAACTTGACGAGGCAAGGGGAATCTGTAGGGACAAACTGGACCCACCAGCAGTGTGTAATAGTGATGTTATACTGGAATAAGCCATTCGGAATTCCATTTCCATTCATCTGCCACCCATCACCCTCTGAAATTTGCCCGCATTTCCGGCTCCATAAGTGGGTGAGTTTGAAGAAAACACTTCAATTTTATCCGGGTGGCCTCCCGCTATCCCTTCAAGGTTACTCTGCTGAAGGCCTAGCACCAAAACAGTCCACATTCAGACTTAAATCGAAAAAGGATCCACTGGCTGCACAGTGATATTTGACAATGAATTCTAGTCATGTGTTTGTTGTTCTTACACACAAGCAGAAACCTGTTACAGTTTAACTAATAAATGTTTATGCTCTGACCCTTAGGTGTCCCTGTTGCCACTGGCACTGGTACCTTGATCATCACCCTGCTGGATGTGAATGACAACCCACCCTCTGTTTTCCCAACCATAGCAAAGTTCTGTGAGGATACAAAAGATGTCAACGTTGCAATCTTGGGGGCAACAGACAAAGATCTCCATCCTAATGCAGATCCATTCAAATTTCAATTGGGCAAGCAGCCTGGAATTGAAAAAACCTGGAAGATCACTCAAGTAAACAGTAAGAGACTCTTATTTTGATTCCAGAACAGGTTATTGAAGAATCTGTCAGTATGGTGTTCCAATCCTCTGATGATGTACAGTACTGAATAATACATTGCAGGCTGGTGCTTGCAATGCTTAACACACATACCAGCAATTTCATGGAGAGATATGGAGCTAGAGGCCAGGCAGCTCATCACAAAGATAGAGGAAATCAATAGTCTGGTGCCCTTAACCATTCTCATGTAGGTTTGGCCCATCAAGGCAACTTCACCATTCAACATGATCAGGGCTGAGCCTTTATCTCAGTGCAGTACTCCCCCTCTCACTCTCTTAACCCCTTGACACTTTACGGATTTCTGTTGTAAAGAGTTGCACAGATTTACCACCCTCTGAAGAATGATTTCCACACATCAGTTCTAAATGGTCCACTGCATATCCTGAGAGTATGACACCTTGTTCCGGATGCCCCAGCCAGGGGAAATATCATCCTTGCATCCAGTCTATCCAGCCCTGTCAGAATTGTATCTGTTTCAATAAGATCCTGTCTCATTCTTCTAAACTTCAGTTATTATGGCCCAGTCAACCCAATCTCAGCCTAAAATCTCAAAAAGTAGTCTGATGATCTTAGCTGTACTTCCTCTATGGCAAGTATATCTTTTCTCAGGTAAGAATAGTCCAGGTCTTCAGAAGTGGTCTCACCAATGACCAGGCCAACTATACCATTGCTCCTGTACTCTAATCCATTTGCGATGAAGGTCAGCATTCCATTTGCCTTCCTTACTGTTTGCTCTACCTGTAGTTTGCCTTCAATGACCTGTGTCCTTTTGTGCATCAACATTTCCCAATCGCTCACCATTTAAATAGCGCTCTGCCATTCTGTTTTGCCTACCAAAGTGGATAACATAACAATTATTCATGTTGTATTGCACTTTAATCACTGAGCTTGCTATGTTGCTCTGAAACCACATTCCATCCTCCTCATCTCACATGACTAGTTTTGAGCCATCAAAAAACTTGAAAATATTACATTTGATTCCCTCATCCAAATTGTTGATATATACTCTAGGGATTCCTGTCGGCTAACCAATTTTCAATCCATGCCAGTAAAATACTATTGATCCAATGTGCCTTGATTTTACACCGTAATCTCATATATGGAATTTTATCAGCTTTCAGTTCTATTAATACCTCCAGCACAACTTTTTTTTTAATGAATGCTATCTTCATTCAATTGCTCCCTCCTGAAAAGATCCTTGCTTCTCTATCATTTCTGCAAAAGATTTGCCATCTTCTGTGATGACAAGCCTAAAGTAGTTGTTTAAATGCTCTACACTTCCTTGTTCTACATTATTAATTCTCCAGTTTCAGACTGTAAGAGGCTTTCATTTGTCTTCTTGAATCTTTTTCTTTATACATACTTATAAACACTCCAAATTCACTTTTATGTACTTTGGAAAATTTACTCTCAGACTTTACTTTTCCTCTCAATCAATTTCTTGGTCTACTTTGCTCAATTCCAATCTGTTCCCATTTCTGAGGCTTGGAACATTTCCCCGCAACTTTATAATGACTTCTCTTTAAATCTCATACCATCCTGAATTGATTTTCTTAACCATTGTTGGATCACTTTTCCTGATGCGTTCTTTTGTCCAAAGTAATGGATAATTGTTGCAGTGCATCATAGAGTCATAGAGATGTACAGCATGGAAACAGACCCTTCAGTCCAACCCATCCATGCCGATTAGATATCCCAATCCAATCTAGTCCCACCTGCCAGCACCCGGCCCATATGCCTCCAAACCCTTCCTATTCATATCTGTGTGAAAAGGTTGCCCCTTAGGTCTCTTTTATATCTTTCCCCTCTCACTCTAAACCAATGCCCTCTAGTTCTGGACTTCCCCAACCCAGGGAAGAAACTTTGTCTATTTATCCTATCCATGCCCCTCATAATTTTGTAAACCTCTATAAGGTCACCCCTCAGCCTCCAACGCTCCAGGGAAAACAGCCCCAGCCTGTTCAACCTCTCCCTATAGCTCAAATCCTCCAACCCTGACAACATCCTTGTAAATCTTTTCTGAACCCTTTCAAGTTTCACAACATCTTTCCGATAGGAAGGAGACCAGAATTGCACGCAATATTCCAACAGTGGTCTAACCAATGTCCTCATCAGTTCCTTAAATAATAACTGTTGCCAATCTCATGTTATGCCTTTTAATGAAGTTACCAAATCTATTGCAACCTACTCACCCTCCTATCTCTGTAGAATCACGCAACATAGAAACAGACCCTTTGGTTCGCCACATCTGTACTGACTAACAAACACCAAACTACAGGTTTGATTCTCCTCTGCACCATTGCCAAGGCAGTTCTATCCTTCCAATTGTGTGGCGATGGGAACTGCATGTGTATTCTATCTGTGACCGAACCAATTTTTTATCAAATTGCAACAAGACTTCCTTGCTCCTGTGTTTAATAGTGTGGCTAATGAAGGCAAGCATCCCATCTGCCTTCTTCACCAACCTGTATACCTGTGCTGACATCCTCAGGGATCTATGGATTTGTATATCAAGGTCCATTTGTTCCTCAGTACTCCCTAGAAACTTACTATTCATTGAGTATAACCTTCCTTTATTAGACCACCCAAAATTAGTCAATTCCCACTCATCAGGATTAAATTACAGCTGCCATTACCTTGCCCAATTTACCACTTGACCAGTATCAGACTGCAGCCTGAGACCATCCAACACTACCAATTTTCGTGTCACTTGCAAATTATTAATAATATCTTCTACATTCAAATCCAAGTTATTAGTGCACATAACAAGCAGGAAGGGTCCTGGCACCGATCCCTGTGGTACAACACTGATTACAGGCTTTCAATTACAAAAACAACACTCTGACACCATCCTATGCTTTCTGTTTGTAAACTAATTGTGGATCCAGTTTGCCAACTTGTTGGATTCCACTGATTCTTATCTTGCAGACCAGTCTTTCATATGGGACCTTCTCAAAGGCCTTACTAACATCCATGCAAACCTAATGAAATGCACTACCGTCATCAATGTAATGTTTAGTTGCTGGTGTTGGACTGGGTGGACAAAGTTAAAAATCATACAACACCAGGTAATAGTCCAACAGGTTTATTTGGAAGTACAAACTTTCAGAGCACTGCTCCTTCATAGGTGACACTTAGTATCTGGCAAAGGAGCAGTGCTGTGAAAGTTTGTACTTCCAAATAAACCTGTTGCATATAACCTGGTGCATGATTTTTAACCTCATCAATGTACTTAGTCATCTTTTCTAAAAAACTCAACTAAATTAGATGGTATCTCCCTCCATCAAATCCATGCTAACTATCCCTGATCAATTCCTGCCTTTCCAAGTGTTGGTTAATCGTGTCCTTCCAATAGTTTCACTTCCACTGACTTCAGATTAACTATCTGTATTTGCCTGGCCTAATTTGTGGGCGGCACGGTGGCACAGTGGTTAGCACTGCTGCCTCACAGCGCCAGAGACCCGGGTTCAATTCCCGCCTCAGCCGACTGACTGTGTGGAGTTTGCACGTTCTCCCCGTGTCTGCGTGGGTTTCCTCCGGGTGCTCCGGTTTCGCTTCGGCGGGTCGGTGTGGACTTGTTGGGCCGAAGGGCCTGTTTCCACACTGTAATCTAATCTAAATCTGCCACCCTTCTTGAACAAAGAAATCACAATAGCTATCCTCCAGTGTCTGGCATTTTACCTGTGGCCAACAAAGTATTAAGTATCTCTACATTAGCCCCTGTAATCTCCTCCCTTGCCTCCCATAGCAGCCTGGAATGCATCTCATCAGGTCCTGGGGACCTTTGCACCTTTATGCCCACTAAAACATTTAATGCCTCCTTCTTATTAACCTTAAAAAAAAGTTCTATAGAGTCACCATCCCAGCTGAAAGCCCCCTTGACAGTGTCTTTCTCCTCTGTAAACATAGTATTCACTTAAGACCTCACCCACATCCATAAGCTCCATGCATATGTTGCCCCTTTAGACTCTAATCCTCTTAGTATTCTTTTAAAAAGCCCTTAGGATTTTCCTTAATTATATCTGCCAAAGATGTTGTATGCCCACCGCTCCCTCCCCGCCCCACTTTGTGCTCCTAATTTGCTTTTTAAGCTACCTCCTCCTCCACTTTCTATACTTTTGAAGGGCCTTGCCTGTTTTTAATGCACTGTACCTAACATATGATTCCTTCTTTTTCTTTGTCAAATTCTTGAAATTACTTGACATCCAAAGAGGGCTGTGGGATGCCTGTAGTTGGACATTTGACACATGACTTAACTCTGATGACGGTTTTACTAGTGGTGGTTAATAGATGAAAAATATCATGAGTAATTGGAAAAAAAACTGTTTAATTATGTGCAAGAGCACTTCTGGCTGTTAAAAAAGATGTTGAAAATATGAAATAAACTCAAAAGAAATAATGTAATCCAAATTCATGTTCAATAACCCTGATGGTGTATTCTTCAGCTTTTCCACCTAAGTGATCTTATAAAGCATCTCATGTCTCATGATTAGTTTTTAACCATCTTACATATAACTGGTACTCTCTCCAAGAAAATCAATCAATACCAGCATCTTTCTAACCCAAGGAAATAGTCCCAATCTCCAACAAACTGTTTAAGATTCAGGCAAAGTGTTTTCAAAACACAAAACCAATCTCTTTCAAGACCACTTGTTCAAATGTTAGTAGTCTGATCTATTTTGAGTATCATTTTTGTATCTTAGGATGATACCTTTACCTATTTTACTATCTTATATTATGTTCCCAGTGATATAATATATTCTGATTGTATGAGTCTTTACTCTTCAAGATGCTGCTCATCCAAATACTCATGTTACACCCATCATTTACTTTGAATCCATTCAAATCTGTCCTTGGGAATCATTCATTTTTGGTACCCAAAATCAATCTTCAGGTAGTTCTAGTATATTGCTTGAACTTTCTTCACTTCCAATGTTTTTAATGATACCAGCTGCCACAGGTTCTGCCATTAATGTCATCCAGTCCTTCCATAGGCCTGAGGAGATGCAAGTGACCTTGTCCCCTATTGCTTCTACTCTACCCCTTCCATTGTGCTCTCTTTAATGCATTTAAGGGCACATTAGGATCACTGGCTAGACCAGCATCTACTACCCATGTCAACGAATCCCACAAGATTAATGACTGTGGAATGCTGCATTCGGGTTATGTGCCTGAAATAGCTGGTGAGCTGAAGGTATATAGAGGCAGAAAAAGAGTTGATCTGTGACTTGTGGGATTGCTATGTGAATGAGTGTGAAGGAGTCTCTGGGTGTTTGATTCGAGGGCCTGGGTGACTGAAGGGGTTCTTAAGCAGGGGTATATTAAGCAGGGGTAGGTGAACGAGTGAATAGGAAATGTCAGTTAGAAATGTGGTCTTGACCACCCACTGGGATTGTATGACCTCTTGGGGCACTGTCGATCCATATACCAGGGATTGATCTCCCTGACCATTATCTTCATATTTCTTCTGAGGGTCTCCTGTCTCCTTTTACAAGACCATGGTATCTCTAGCTCTTTCCACTTTAATTTCCAGCACCAAATCTGTCACTGTGGAGTCTTCAATCTGCACTAGTGTTTCATTTTTAATAATTTCAATGGTGGCAACATTATTCAGTGCAGCATCCCTTTAAGAGGGTCAAGTACAATTAAGGGAACAGGAGATTCGACGTTTCGGGCACAGGCCCTTCTTCAGGATTCTTTGGCCTGTGCCCGAAACGTCGAATCTCCTGTTCCCTGGATGCTGCCTGACCTGCTGTGCTTTTCCAGCAATAAAGTTTCAACTTTGATCTCCAGCATCTGCAGACCTTACTTTCTCCTCAAGTACAATTAAGAAAAGTGAGCTCCATCTGGTCAATGCCTATCAGCCATCTGCTGAGGGCAGAGGTGGGATAGCAGCATAGAACTTGCTTGGTCCTACACACCATCACACCATCACAGTAGCAAGGCTGGAGAGCCACATGTGCAGTACAGGGAGAGGTATGTTCCTCCTGCATGATGTTTGAGGTGAGGGACGCCATTAGTGTCCCATCCAAGTACATCTGCAGGAAGTGCACCCAACTCTCGCTCCTTCAAGACCGTGTTAGAGAACTGGAGCGGGAGCTGGATGAACTTCGGATCATTCGAGAGGCAGAGGCTGTGATAGATAAGAGTTACAGGGAATAGTTACTCCTAGGCATGAAGAAAGCTGGGTGACTGTTCAAAGGGGGAAAAAACAG
Organism: Chiloscyllium plagiosum; assembly: GCF_004010195.1. Lineage (NCBI taxonomy): Eukaryota > Metazoa > Chordata > Chondrichthyes > Orectolobiformes > Hemiscylliidae > Chiloscyllium > Chiloscyllium plagiosum. The sequence continues at coordinate 20,978,337 of NC_057726.1, read as the reverse complement.
TGAGTGGAGGGATCCCCTGTGATCGTTCCCCTGAAAAACATGTATACTGTTTTGGATGCTGTTGAGGGCGACAACTTACCAGGGGCATGGAGTGGTGTGCAGGTCTCTGTCACAGAGCCTGTCCCTGTTGCACAGAAGGGAAGGAGGGAAAGGAGAAGAGTGTTAGTCATTGGGGACTAGTAGTTAGAGGGTCAGGTAGAAGGTTTGTTGGGAACAAACGAGACTCATGGCTGGTATGTTGCCTCCCAGGTGCCATTGTCCGTGATGCCTCGGATCGTATCTTTGGGGTCCTGAAGGGAGAAGGTGACCAGTCTCAAGTCATGGTCCATGTAGGTACCAACGACATAGGTAGAAAGAGGGATAGGGATGTAAGGCAGGATTTCAGGGAGCTAGGTGGAAGCTGAGAGCTAGAACAAACAGAGTTGTTATCTCTGGTTTGTTACCCGTGCAGCATGATAGCAAGGCAAGGAAAAGGAAGAGATATCAGCTGAACATGTGGCTGCAAGGATGGTGCAGGAGAGAGGGTTTCAGGTACTTAGATAATTGGGGCTCATTCTGGGCAAGGTTGGATCTGTACAAACAGGACAGTCTTCACTTGAACCAGTGGGGTACTAATATCCTGGGTGGGAAATTTGCTGGTGCTATTCGGGTGGATTTAAACTAGCTCAGCAGGGGAATGGGAAACTGAGGTCTAGTTGCAGTGTACAGGAGGATGAGAGTAGGGAGGACAGGGACAGGATTTCAGGGTCACAGGAATGTGCTTGCAGACTGCAAGCTGGTTTGAAGTGTGTCTACTTCAACACCAGAAGTATCTGAAATAAGGTAGGTGAGCTTGCAGCATGGATAGGTACCTGGGACTTCGATGTTGTGGCCATTTCGGAGACATGGATAGACCAGGGTGAGGAATGCATGTTGCCGGTTAATTAAGAACAGACAAGGTGGTAAAAGAGGGGGAGGTGTGGCCTTGTTAGTCAAGGATAGTATAACGGTGGCTGAAAGAACTTTTGACAAGGACTCGTCTACTGAGGTAGTGTGGGCTAAGGTAAGAAACAGGAGAGGAGAGGTCACACTGCTTGGAGTTTTTTATAGGCCTCCACAGAGTTCTAGGAAGGTGGAAGAGAGGATTGGCAAAATTATTCTGGGTAGGAGTGAAAGGAACAGGGTGGTCATTATGGGAGACTTTAACTTTCCCAACATTAACTGGAAATGCTGTAATTCTAGTACATCAGATGGATCATTTTTTGTCCAATGTGTGCAGGATGGTTTCCTGACACAGTATGTCAAAGGGCCAACAAGAGGGGAGGCCACACTGGGTCTGGTGCTTGGTAATGAACCAGGCCAGGTGTTTGATTTAGTGGTAGGTGAGCACTTTGGACAGAGTGACCATAATTCAGTTACGTTTAGCTTAGCGATGGAAAGGGATAGCTACATGCCACAGGTCAAGAGTTATCAATGGGCGAGGGCAATTATAATGCAATTAGGCATGAGTTAGGATGCGGGGGATGCAGACAATGGACATGTGGAGCTGGTTTAAGGAACAGATATTGCGTGTTCTTGATAGGTATGTCCCTGTCAGACAAGGAGGAAGTGACAAGGTAAGGGAACCATGGTTTACTACAGAAATTGTATCTCTTGTTAAGAAGAAGAAGGAGGCTTATGTGTTGATGAGGCAAGATGGTTCAGATGAGGCAATGGAGAGTTACAGATCAGCTAGGACGGATTTAAAGAGAGAGTTACAAAGAGCAAAGAGAGGACATGAGCAGTCTTTAGCAAATTGAATAAAGGAGAACCCTAAAGCTTTCTGTAGGTATGTGAGGAATAAAAGAATGATTAGGGTAGGAATAGGGCCAGTCAAAGACAGAAGTGGGAAGTTAAATGTGGACCCTGTAGAGATCGAAGAGGTGCTAAACGAACATTTCTCATCAGTTTTCACTCATGAAAAGGAGCATATTGTAGAAGAGAAGAATGAGGTACGAGATATTAGACTAGACAGGATAGAGGTTAGTTACAAAAAGTGTTATCAATTCTAGAAGGAGTGAAAGTAGACAAGCCCCCTGGGCCAGATGGGATTTATCCGAAGATTCTCTAGGAAGCTAGGGAGAAGATAGCAGATCCTTTGGCTTTGATGTTTGAGTCGTCATTGTCTACAGGTTTCATACCAGAGGACTGGAGGATTGCAAATGTTGTGCCCTTGTTCAAGAAGGGCAGTAGAGATGACCCAGGTAATTATAGACCAGTGAGCCTTACTTCTGTTGTAGAAAAGGTTTTGAAAAGGATTATAAGAGATAAGATTTATAATCATCTAGCAAGCAACAATTTGATTTCAGATAGTCAACATGGTTTCGTCAAAGGCAGGTGTGTCTCACAAACCTCATTAGGTTTTTTGAGAAGGTGACCAAGCATGTAGATGAGGGTAGGGCAGTTGACGTGGTATACATGGACTTCAGTAAAGCCTTTGATAAGATTCCACATGGTAAGCTGCTGGAGAAAATGCAGAGGGATGGGATTAAGGGTGATTTAGAAGGTTGGATTAGAAACTGGCTTTCTGAAAGAAGGCAGCGAGTTGTGGTTGATGGAAAATATTCAGCCTGAAGTCCAGTTACTAGTGGTGTGCCACAAGGATCTGTTTTGGGACCACTGCAATTTGTCATTTTTATAAATGACTTAGACGCAGGTGTAGGTGGATGGATTAGTAAATTTGCAGATGACACTAAAGTCGGTGGAGTAGTAGATAGTTTGGAATAATGTTACAGGTTGCAGAGGAACTTGGATAAACTGCAGAATTGGGCTGAGGTGGCAAATGGAGTTCAATGCAGCTAAATGTGAGGTGAAGAATAACAGGAAGGCAGAGTACTGGGTCAATGGAAAGATTCTTGGTAGTGTGGATGTGCAGAGGGTTCTTGGAGTTCATGTACATAGATCCCTGAATGTTGCCACCCAGGTTGATAGTGCTGTTAAGAAGGCATACAGTGTGTTAGGTTTCATTGGTAGAGGGATTGAGTTCTGGAGCCGCAATATTATGCTGCAACTATACAAAATGCTCGTGCGACCACACTTGGAATATTGTGTACAGTTCTGGCCGCCATATTTCGGGAAAGATGTGGCAGTATTGGAAAAGGTGCAGAGGAGATTTACCAGGATGTTGCCTGGTCTGGAGGGAAGGTCTTATGTGGAAAGGCTGAGAGACTTGGGTCTGTTCTCATTGGAAAGAAGAAGGCTAAGAGGGAATTTTTTAGAGACATATAAGATGATCAGAGGATTAGATAGGGTAGACAGTGAAAGTCATTTTTCTAGGATGATGATGTCAGCTTGTATGAGGGGGCATAATTAAAAATTGAGGGGTGATAGATTTAAGACAGATGTCAGAGGCAGGTTATTTACTCAGAGAGTGGTAAGGGCGTGGAATGCCCTGCCTGTCAATGTACATTAGGGAGATTTAAACAACCCTTGGATAAGCACATGGATGATGATGGGATAGTGTAGGGGGACAAGCTGACAATATTTCACAGATTGGCGCAACATCGAGGACCGAAGGACCTGTTCGGCACTGTATTGTTCTATGTTCTACGTTCTATGTTCATGCTGCCCACCTCCATTAAAACCACAACCAGTTACCAAAGCTATCCAAAACCCGTGATAATCTGATTACTGTTTGTGTTTTTTTTTCACAGCTGACTTGTGGTATATTTTTTTTATATCACTCTCTCCAGAGATGTTATTACACATCTCTGGAACAAGTAGGACTTGAACCCAGGCCTCCATAGATCAGAGGTAGCGGCAGTACCACTATGCCACAAGGGCCCTCAAATTGAATTCAAAATCACTTCTGCTTTTTTGTTGTTGCTGTTGTATAATCCAGGAGTATCATTACACACAATCAAACAGCTTTCCCACCACTAAATCACTCTGGTTTTTTTTAGAAATTTACATGCAAAGCCTACTACAAGCAGTTGTCACTAACAAAAGTGGAGGGTTGGGTAGGGAGAGCGGTAGCAACTAAATTAAAATGGAGTTGGAAGGGGAAATAAAATATTGTAACCCTCGCTTTGCCCACCTCTCGCTAAAGGAATTGAGGTTTGGTTTGCTTTTATTTTTACTTCTTCTATATCTAGAAGCGCTCTTGCACACAACTCAATGGCTGTTCCACCACCAAATCACCATGACTATTTTTAAAACCATTACCCACCACCAGTAAAACCACTTTTGTATTGTTTGCAAATCTGGATATATTACACTAGATCTGTTCATCCAGTTAGTTCATTTAGATTGTCAATAGGTGAAGTGCCAATATTACTTCTGCCACACCCCACATGCATCGACTTAAAAATTTTATGACACAGAATTTATAGCAAAAGTTTACAGTGTGATGTAACTGAAATAATATATTGAAAAAGACCTGGATTGTTTGTTAAGTCTCCCATCTGTTAGAATGACCATATTGGTTTCAGTACTTTCATATGTAAATCGCAAAACTTTTTTAAAAAGTTATATTCTCAAGTGAACTTTAACAATTGGTGTTATGTTGGTCCAGACAATATATTGAAGGTGTGAGCTTCCCAGTGTGAGATGTCTGTGCCACAATGGTCAGACTGTGGAATTGTGGAACCTGATTTCCCTTTCAAAAGTCTAACCTGACTTGAGTGAATTATATTATCTATTTAATCATATTAAGCATGTTTGTGCCTGTCTTGGAATTTCATCTCTGAATCCTTCCATTTCTACACCTCCCCTTCCTCCTTTAAGATCCTCCTTAAAACCGAGCTCTTTGAGCATGCTTTCTTCACACTTTCAAATCTCCTTTTTTGGCTCAACATTTAGTTTCTTCACTCACCACGAAGTGCTTTAAAACAATTGTTGTCCATTAAGGACAGCTCTGTAAATATTCTCTTTTCTCTGCCCAATAATAGCAGATTTCATGTATAGACTATGGTTAACAAAATCCTTAAATAATTAACAATTTCACAAAGTATTTCATTCGCTATGCCTTGTCTTCAGCATCTGAAGGATTCTCTACTGTCGCACTGAGAATTTCTGTACGTTCTTTATCTATGTTTGAAGTTTCTTTACATTCTCAATGGAACTCCAATTAGTGTTTACACTTAAGATGATTTTATACTGCTGGTTTGAGATAGTTCTAATAGAGTTCTTGTGCTTTCAAGCTTGTAAGCCAGATATAAAGATAATGGGCAGACCTTCCCTGGTGTGGTGTGGGCAAACATGGAATCACTACAGTGTGGAAACAAGCCTTTCAGCCCAACAAGTGTACGTCAACCCTCTGAAGAGTAACCCACTCAGACCCATTCCCCAAACCTATTACTCTACATTTACCCTTAACTAATGCACCTAACCTACACATCCCTGAGCACTGTGGGCAATTTAGCACGGCCAATTCACCTAATCTGCACATCTTTGAATTGTGGGAGGAAACCGGAGCATACGGAGAAAACCCGCACAGACACAGGGAGAATGTGCAAACATCACACTGACAGTCACCTGAGGATGGAATTGAACCCAGGTCCCTGATGCTTTGAGGCAGCAGTGCTAACCGCTCAGAGCCACCATGCCATGCAATGGCAAGCAAGCTGGGAAAACAGTGAGATTGAAAAAATGTCAGAATCATAACGTCAAAAGAAATGTTGTGATTATCCCCTTAAGCTATGTATAGCGACTTCAGAATCTTACAAATCTTGTATTTCCTTGTCTTTTGAGAGGGCTAGTATTTGCTTCTTGTTAACAGTGAAGACTATTTCATGCTGTCCTCCTTCCCTGGTAAACTATACCATGCCAATCCTGAAATGGAACTCAGCGCATGTAGCTGGTGGCTGCACCGTGCCAAAGGCCTGTGCCAGCCATCATCCAGCTGTGTCTGCTCCATAACATTCCTACATACTCCCATGGCCACTATCCTCCCCACCATCTGGCCACAAAGGTGGGCATCCAGCCTCATCATACCACCATGCTTGTGCTGAGACCAACACTCATACCTTTCCAGCTCTTCAGCACTTCATGTTGGAGCTCAGAGATACCATGGGCTGCTGGGTTGCCTTGCATGCCAGAGCACATGCATCTGGTACATCGATGTAAAATGGAGCTTGTGGATCTTGCTTTCATTTTGTACTGCTCAGTTATTTTGCACTAACTTGGACACTGCCAGCCCCTGTGGCATGTATTGTTTTTGTGCGCAGAGACAAGCACATAGAACATAGAACAGTACAGCACAGTCCAGGCCCATCGGCCCACATTGTTGTGCGAGCATTTATCTTAATCTTAAATCAACCTAACCTACACACCCCTCAATTTACTGCCATGCTTGTGCTTGTCTGCCAGTTGCTTGAATGTCCCAAATGTCTCTGATTCTACTATCACCGCTGGCAGTGCATTCCACGCACCCACCACTCTCTGTGTAAAGAACCTACCTCTGACATCTCCCCTTTAACCTTCCTCCAATCACCTTAAACTTATGACCCCTCATGACAGCTATTTCTGCCCTGGAGAAACGTCTCTGGCTATCTACTCTAAATATGTCTCTCATTACCTTGTAATGATCTCTATCAAGTCACTTATCTTCCTTCATCTCTCCAGTGTGAAAAGCCCAAGCTCACTCAACCTTACTTCATAAGTCATGCCCTCTGATCCAGGCAGCATCTTGGTAAATCTCCTCTGCACCCTCTCTAAAGCATCTACATCCTATAATGAGGCGGCCAGAACTGGACACAATATTCCAAGTGTGGTCTAACCAGGGTTTTATAAGCAGCTTATCATGGTGAGGAACACTGAAGAGCCCAGGGGATGTAAATGTTGTTGTACGTCACCGTACTTCATCAATGTTATGCCTACGACATGTGCCTGCAGCTTCTTTAACAAACTCGCTGCATGTGCTTCAACCAACTGGCTATATCTGAACGTCAAAGGGTACTGTTCCATAATAGGATCATGGGGATGATGGTCAGTCAGGGGGTACTGTCACACTTGGTCAGAGGCTTCAACAGATTCTATTCTGGGGTTTGGCCATGACCAGCAGATTCTGGGTTCTGCTGGAGGTCAGAGATTTGTGAGCTTGCAGTCCAGACAATGGACCGTGATCAGTCCTGTATGCCAAATTCAACAAACCCAGAGAATACTGGCAGGTCTATTGTGGTGCTGTGGAGACTTCAGTCTGGGATGTGGCCAATATTTCCTGCAGTGAGAGGTAGAGATGCCTGTGATGAAAGAGGATGGAAAGCAGATAGTGGAGATGCAGGAGCAGGAGAGGTCATGAGATGCCTCCAGGAATTGGAAGTCTGGGTTGCAAGAGAAATAAAAGGGTTGTTGGTTTAGAAGGTGAGGTGAGTGACAACCATTGAGTGGACATAAGGCATGAAATAGTTAACATTATTGCACATCAGCCTTGGTGAGGTGTGTGCAAAAGTGTACATGGTGACCCCGTGAATGCGAGGTAGCCGAGAGCAGAAGGCATTTACCATTGCAGAGCACAGAGATCATTAACCCTTTCCTCCTCCACTGTGCATGCCATTTAAATGAATCACAGTATTTACCTAAGCTGCTTATCTTCTCTTCCTGGGCTGTGCCACTAGGGATGACAATGCACAATAATAGTGTAAGGGCCTTACAGCCTCTGACCTTTGTTCAGTGGGGTTTGAAGTATGGCACCAGTGACATGAAACCTGAAAGATCATGGTAGTGACAAGCCCTTCTGCTCCTCCTGCCTCGTGATTGGCTGCTAAAGGTGCTAAGGAGCCTAGTTGCATAATTAACAAGGTGAAGATCAGAAGATTATGTGAAAAAAGTTGTTATAAGCTATGGCTGACTGGGTGTCATGACTCTCACTCAACAAAACACTTCAGTTGAAAATGGGAAAATTTCTCTCAATGTGCTTCTAAATATTCTATCATGTCCCCTGTACTCCTTGATGAAGCAACATCACTAACATACATTTCTCTTTGACTTATTACAACAGCACAACTTACTCACGCACAAGTTAGAATAGTTAGGGAAACTGGATCCCTTAAGAAAGATTACTTTGCTAAAGTCCATACAATTTGCAGGAATATTTTCTCTTTCGTAAATGTCCTACAACAACACTCTCTATCTTTGCAGTGTCTTTAAAACCCATTGAATGAGGAGAAATTCAGTTTATCAAGAACAGGAATTAATTTTCTAGAATATTTTAAAAGTTATTTTTAGAAATTGCTTATTAGATGGAATAAAGCAATACAATTTTCAGATTTTCAAGCAGATACTTGAAAAATCAATTTCTTTTGTAATTTGTGATCCCAAAATTGAACTAATTATGTTTCTTTAGGATCAGCAAATTAGAGGTCATCCTGAATTTGATCGATATGATAAAATGCACAGTTAGCTCTGTCACCCATTCCTTCACTTAAACATGATTCATTGACTCATGTTGATTGCTCTCATCTTGATGGAAGGAAGATTATAGTTATATATTGAGAATAAAATTGACATTTTTGATTTGCTCTTTTAGGTACCCATGCTCAACTCAGACTCCTGCAGACACTGAAAAGAGCAAACTACATTTTGCCAATTGTAGTGACAGATGGGGGAGATCCCCCACTGACCAACAGTACAGATGTTCTAGTGCAAGTCTGCTCCTGCAAGAAGAACAAAATGGACTGCAGCTCAGCCAACTCTCTCCACATCAGCATCACGCTCCTCCTGGTCTCTATCATCACGTTGATCTGTGAGTTATGTTATTCTCTTATTTTGTGGTTACTTCCGAAAAATTGCATATTTTGTTTCTGCTTATTTAGATTGCATTTATGGATTTGTTATGGGTCACTTCTCTACTTCAGGTGTAATTAGTGTATTATGGGCTAAGAACTCTGGATGCTTTCTCCACAGCTCAGTCAATAATTCAAAACCTGAGATGGGTAGAATGTTGCTGAAAGAAGGCCATGAACAATATGGAACCAAGGCAGGCAGATGGAGCTAGGGTACTGCCCAGCCATGATCAGAGTCATGAAAGGTTGCATGGCCTACTCTATTCCTGTGTTCTTGATAAATTTATTTTAACATTTTAGTTGTCATCCTTGTAGAAGCTTTTTTTTGTGATATGTTAGCTAAGTTATGATAGTAGTTAGATTGGAGTATGCATGGATAATTGTGAAATTTTGCGTTCAGCATAATAATGGATAAAGAGTACCACACATTCTGTATATGTATTTACCTAATTCAATATGTATGTCAAAAATCTATAAAGATAAAGGATGTTGAGTTTGAAATTACTGCTTATGATATATTATGAACAATTTACCTGCTGACCCTCTGACTGATGAAGGTGTCAATATGCTTATGATAAACCCTGTTTAACCTCTGTTGGATAATATAGAAATATAGTATGGATACATTAACTGTTGATTCAATTATTTTATAATAGTAGACTATAGGTTCAGGACGGCGACGAGCTTCTAATTCCATAAATCCAAATTAAAAATACCAGTCAATAGTTCCGTTTTAATTTATAAGGAATGATGTTTCTTTTTATCTTTTTATCTTGACATTAGGGTTTGTTGGGTGAAGGGATAAATGTAGGGGAATGCTCTTCGGAGGGTGGGTGTGGACTTGTTGGGCCGAAGGGCCTGTTTCCACACTGTAAGTAATCTAATCTAATCATTTAATTTAGTCTGCCTTTAGTTTTCCTTTCCTTGAGCTCTAAAAATCAACGAATATGCACAGAGTCCTTTGCCTTGTTGAATTCAGCATTGTATCAAGTCTAAACTGACAGGAACAGAGGATTTGTTTGAGAGGTCTCGACAGGTTGTGAAGGTGAAAGCATTCATTCTTTTTAAGCAATATAGTTAATAGAAAGTAATCAAAATATTATACCCATTAATACCTTGAAAACCCAATGGTTTGAGGGTTCTGCAAAGCACTGAATCCTTGCAGTAATTGCAAAAGGGGTCAAAGTTCTCCATTCACAATATTTGTGTGAAACCTTTGATGATGTTACAATGGGAAATGAAGAGAACCCAAGAATTCTTCTGTGCCTACAATAAAGTATTTCTATGTCAGTGGTGTCTGTAACACTGCAATAGGCATGAAATATATAATGATTGATCTGTATTAACTATATGATACCATTGACTTGGAAATTCCAAGACCCAAGAAGAACTTTCTTTATTTTTATAAAAAACATCAATAATGTCTGCATCCCCTGCCTTAATTCCCACATCGCTTTGGCCACCTAAACCCTGCACCTGGAACCACACTGTCCTACAAAGTTACACAGTTCTGCTTCTTACAGAAATATAACTATTCTGGAGGAGGCTTTGTTAGACTTAATTGAAGTGGGATTACCTTCTTCAGGATACTCACACCATACTCCCCAGTAGTGCAATTGAGACACCTATCCAAAATTACACTGCAATTTAAACATCTCTGTATGATAAGCACACAGTAAAGTTATTTTTGGAATGAGAGCGTTGGATATTTCCCTTACGTATATCCAAATAAAATGGGAACAGAAACCAAGTCTTTCTCCTTAAGTTAAATGACTCATGAAACAATTTGAAATGTTATCGCTTGCGCAGCCAGGTATGAATGAAAATAATTTTTGAAAGCAGTTAATTCAGAACACACTCCACCTAGAATTTATTAGCATTAAAATTAAAAGTTCACCAAAGGGACGGAAATGACTGATGAAAACAAAAATGGAGAAAAGACAGCATTGGGTAAGCTTGATGATACTGTATCAGTAATTCCACAAATGATGTTTTCTTTCTATTTGTTGGTCCTTTCCAATGTAGTTCATTGCCCTCATTTTCCGTCACTATGTTTGTCTCTTTAACATTTGCTGGATTGATAGCAATAAATCATTAGAAATTTTGCTCAAAAAACCCTTGACATTTGTAACTATCTATATTCCACTGCGGAGAAAATGCGTGTGTCATTTTAATGAGTTGGAAATGGCATTAGGTGAGTTGAGTCTGATTGGATAGATTAATCCATGATAACTGGCATGACAGTATCGGCAGCTAAATAATTGCATCTCTGTTGAACTAATGTAAAATTTACTCAACATAAAGGGACTGTTTTCCAGAGATAATTTGAAGGAAATGTCTCAGGATTGTCTGTCTCCTTGATTTGCTTCCCAGGAATGGTCCCTGTGTAGGGAAATCTCTTGACGAAGGCCCAGCCAATATTGAGCCTTGATTCCTCATTTCTGCATCGAGCAAGCTGCACACACCTGCTGGAAATGACCTTGACAGCAAAGGAAAGTTCTATTTCAGATTGGTGTTTTACCAACAGCGTGTTTCAAATAGGTTCCTGGGAAGGGTGGGAGTACCAGTCAGAAGGGGGGAAATAAAAGATTAGCAATTAGGAGGGAACAGTAGATGGTCAGGGGCGAAAAATGGCAACCATGCCTGGCCTTTAGCATTGTATGCATGTTACAAAATGCTGCTGCACCTCTATGTCTGCATTCATAGAATCATGGAATCTGTACAGTTTGGAAGGAGGCCATTCAGTCCATCGAGTTCATGCCAACTTCCCCCCCCCATTAACCCCTCATTAACCATGGTAAATCCACCTAATTTGCACATCTGGACTGCGGGAGGAAACCGGAACACCCAGTGGAAACCCGTGCAGATACAGGGAGAATGTCTGTGTGGAGTTTGCACAGTCACCCGAGGATGGAATTGAACCTGGATCTTGATGCCGTGAGGCAGCATAGTTTCTATTGGTGTCGACCTTGACTGCTGTTTTCAAAAATGCTGGTTAGACTGCATATTGACCAAACTTAATTATACATTAGCCACAAATTGATGCCACATGCTTCCATATGTACTTTAATAATATATGCTTTAATTTTATTGCCATATCTCCTCTATAATATGTAACTGAATCTAGAGGCAAAATTGATAGAAGGGGTTGATTGGGCTACCCTATTTCTATCATCTTATCGGAATCAATGTCTTTTAAAATTTGTTACATGGAACATCAACTTCGTAAGTTTCATTGATACACTCCACTATATCATCAAATAGTTGAAATAAATTCAACAGATATTACCTCTCTTTTCAAATTCTATTCTAGTTGTCCTTAATGAACCCAATTTTCTTTCGATCAATATTCATTTATTTCTTAATGGCCTACAGTGAGCTGGTTTATCTCCACCGCACCCCCTGACCCCCACCTTGTGATCAGTGGTGTTCCATTGGCCACTTTCACAGCGATTATTGGATTGTAATCAGAAGCAGGAACCTTAGTTGACTTTTTCATTCCTATTCTCGCCTAAGGCACTATAGCTATTTGTAGTGTCTGCTGCCACAGCTGATATCAGCACAAAATCGACATATGAAAGATCTTTCATTTTGTCAAATCCAAGAAAAAGTTTAACAAACATGATAGATCTGACCTTCATTTATTGATGTCATGTTCATACCTGATATATTTCAGTGCTCATAATGTAATTCCTTTATTGCAGCATGATTTTACTGTTCTACTTTACATGCTCATACCTTTTGAAATTACTTGAAGTACATTAAGATTCCATCTGTTGTCTGATGCATATTGATACAAGCCACTATAAAACTTTAAAACTGAAAATTAAACAACAGATCAAAAATTAGCTTGTGCATACTTGGCACATACTTTTGTTTATTAAATGGTAGTGTCCTATATCTTTATTGTACTGAGAAATGAATTGTTAATTTAAACCTCTATTTCACTATGAAGCCATTTTATTATTCTTAAAATTGTCACATCAGTTTTAATTTTTTTAAGTTATAGTTATTAATTAGATTTATTCGAACCTAGAGTACATAGCCTCCCTGAGCGTCTTCCCCTTTCTGTCTCTTTCTTTCTTTATTGGGACGGTGACAGCCTAGTGGTATTATCATTATAATACTAATCCAAAAACTCCGCTAAAGATTTGGGACCCAGGTTCAAATAGTGGCACGGCAAATGATGGAATTTGAATTCAGTAAAAAATCTGGAATTAAGAGACTAATGATGAGCATGAAATAATTGTTGGAAAAACCCATCTAGTTTTAATGTCTACCCCAATATCACCTGGTGTGACATGGCATCAAACCTTGTTTATATCGTAGTCCTGTGAAGTACTTTGACTTAAGGTATTTGGAGGGCTAATGCCCAGTCTTAAGGGTTGCTTACCTTGTTGCACATTATCACCTCTATGAACATTGGCTCCTGGTCAAATAACATCTCAAGTTTAAAATTTTTATCTTTGTTTTAAAACCTCATCAGGGTCATGCCCCTCCTATCCCTGTAAACTTCTCCAGCCTTAGAATCCTTCGAGATATCCGTTCTCACCTCTTGTGCACTTTCAATTATAACAACTCCACAATTGGTCACCATGCCTTCAGTTACCTAGTCCCCAGAGCTGGAATATCCTCCCTACCTTTCTGCTTCCCCTCCTATTTTCCTTCTTAAAGATATCTCTTTACGTTTTTATCACACTAATGAATATCTCATTATAGAACTCGGTCATTTTGTTTTACATTCCTCCTGTGAATGAGCTTGCAACAGTGCATCAAATTAGACATACCATATAAATATAAATTATTATCTTCAGTATGCAGAATATTGTTCTATCAGGTAGTTGGTACCTGAAAATATTAGTTGAGTCACAAGATGAGCTCCATCTATCAGAGTGTAAAGGACAATTCTTGGGAGGAGGTAACAAGACATGGAGTTACTGAAATGTCTAAAATGTGGACCAAAATGTTTCAGTAGCATTAATGCATATATATTCTTACCTTGAGCCTGACATCTGATAAGAAACTATCATGGAATTCCGATGCAATTCAGTAATATAAAATAACCTATTCTTCTTATTAAGAGTGAGACTGTCTTCTGCCTAAGACTTTGTGTGAACATCCTTCAGCATTTGGTATCAGTAACTTAGACTAATATCAAGAAAAAAGAATAGTGGCAGAGAATCTACCCAAGGCATCCTGATGGTTCCAGTGGATCACCCTCACTTTATCCTATTGCGCCTGCGGTGATCATCTGAAAATGTATTGATGAATACAATTACATGATGTTTAGCTCAGAATGATCTGTAACATAATTAATTTCGGATGGCTGAGTTGAGTTAGTTTACCATTCACATTACTTTTGCTTCATATTTTCAACTCTAGGTTAAAAAATACTGTGGTAGATTTTTACACTTTAATCCACATTTATTTGGCAAAAGTATTGAAACCAGAGCAGTTTCTGTTGGTCCTATATAATGTAAGTACCAGGATGGGCAATAGATTGGGACGTTTGAACTGAGATATGCAGTATAGCTGTTTATATGAAGCTAATGTATATTGATTAGAAACTATCTGCTTCTAGGACCATTGTTTTCGAAAGGCAAACCTACTGGTACGTGTAAACTTATAAAAAAGATTTGGAGATGCCGGTGTTGGATTGGCACGTTCAAAGTTAAAAGTCACACAACACCAGGTTATAGTTGAACAGGTTTATTTGGAAGCACTAGCTTTCAGAGCGCTGTTCCTTCATCAGGGTGGGAGATGGAAAGTTGAATCAGACAGAAGTTAAATGTGTTATCTATAATCCCAAGGGTGATTAGAAGACATTTAGAACATTCACATGTATTTATATATAAAATGTATTTGCATATATGTATGTGTATACCTATGCATTTTGTACACATTTTTAAGCAATATGTACCATTATTGTAATAAGACATTATAAAACATAATTCACATATGAACAGTATGATGGGAGTGAGTCCATTTGTTGTGCAATTGAATGACATCAAACACATTAATAATCAATCATTTATCTTTTTCCCAGGCCTGTAACAAGTGCTGATGTTGGTGCTGCCTACTGAGTTGCTGTGGCAACAAGAGGAAAAAAAAAGCCAAATCCGAAGAGTTTACAGGATTTACAGTTGCTCAAGTTCTAGACCTCCTTGCTCCAAGCACGCTTTAATTTGTACCTTCACTAGTCTATCAAACTGTGCTACGGTCAGTGACAGCCTCTGACCTTACTAGCTTCCACTAATGGGTTCCACCTCTATGAGCAAGTGTTACATTGTTTTTCTTTGAAGTTAGACTGAACATCTATGCAGAGGACTTGAGGACAGAATACACAATTAACCCAATGCTCTGCTCCAGAATATTTTAATTGTAATGGCATTGAAAATAAGGATATTTTGTCAAAGCAAAACATTTTCTACCGGAGACACTATTTGGAAGCTAAGTAAGACATGCTGTTGATTCTTGTAAGGCAAATTGTTCTCTGTGTGTCAAGGAAGTTTTAAGACAAATTGTTCTATCTGTGTGTCAAGGAAGTTAAACATAGATTGTGCGTAAGTGGTAAATATTGCTGTACATGCTTTTGTTTCTCTTTCTTTTCTTTTCAAGCAGTATTTTTAGGCAGTATTAGATTCAGTAACCTCTACACTGCCACATACAGGACAGTACCACATATTGTGTTAAGATTATGAGCCTCTGCCATCACTAACCATGTTTAATCACACGTTCGCACAGCTTCAAATTAATGACAATAAAGGACAATATGCTTTATTCTAGAATAACTCAAGACTAATGAGAGCCAAATATCCAGATGACATAAATATAGGTTCTGCTAAGAAAAATGCTGTGGGCAGTATTGTCAGAATAATTGCAATGTTGCATGCTAATTTGTGATTTGGATTTTTGCTACAAATTTAAAATATTTGGCTCAGTGCTGTCTTAAACAGGTTTGGTTCTATGTCACCATGATATATTCCACATGGAAGTCACAATGCAGAAATGTTCACATTAAGTATCTTGCAGCTTTACATTCTGAGTAATGACAACAAATTGTTATGCCAATGCCCAATAAGGAAAATTACAACCATCTGCCTATTCCTTCAATTTGACATCAATAAACATGTGCAGAGAGACTTCAGGACTCTCTTGGAGGATCATTGCCTGTTAGTCTTGGTGTTATGGTGACTATTTTTCAGACAATATTTTGGGAAATCTGCAGTTGCAACTCACTGCAACATGCTCAATGGTCTCCCATGTTTTCTCCCTGTCTGTATCTTAAAGATGTTACCTATTAATGGTCTGTTGTATTCACATCATTAATTTACACATTGTCCGCCAAATCCAGCTCGCAAGCCCACAAAATGTTTGCCACTTTTACTTTACTACAAGTCTGCACGATAGCCATATCTCATATGAAAGTTACAGCTGTAATGCAATTCTCTAGTGAACTTAAGTAAAATAAAATCTACTGCTGCTGGAACCCTAACCAAAAACAAATAGTTTTAAAAGCTCCCGTTTCAATTTGCAAAGTAAGGAGGGAATTTTAGTGACATGGAAAGTTGTACTTAAATTGCTTAGATGTGTGCATCTCTTGTTTCCTTCAGTTATTCCACATTTTACATCAAGTGATAGTTATGTCTTCATTGAGGGCACGCCATTTACTATTTTGGATTAAGAAACAGCCTTATATTAGATTTCTTTTAAACGAGGTGTGTGTGTGTGAAAATGAGTGAGACAACTCCCCCCCACCAGGGCGAAGCAGTAATTAACATCCAGCCTGCTCAAGTGGAACTCATCACCTGAGCCTTTTATAAGGCAGACCCAGTCAGGAAAAAAAAAATAAAGCAGATCCAGGGATGGTCTGTAGAACTGTCTGTCTCAGTCTGAGACCAGCCTTTGCATACCATGAGTCATGGCTCTATTTTGGTGTTCAACAATGAACAATGATCCTTTCCAATCGGGCTTCCTGATTTATTATAATTTGTAACACTGCTTTTGTTCCAGTAATATAATGTCTTCTGAAAGATGGAGAGGATCAATTTTCTTTAAATTGCTATTAACATCTCCTTACCAACCAAATATCTTTCTTTCATCCTTATTATTTTATGACATTCTATATTCTGTGGTTTTCTATAGTAATTAACTCAAGAGTCCCAGTCTCAGGATAATTACTAATGTTGTGAGTGAGTTGGCAATTTAAATAATTTCAAAGATTAGAGTGAATAATAATTACAACAATTAAACTAAGACATCAACTTCAGTGTTAAGAGATGAGAGTTTGGATACGGTCTAAGAATCAATACTAAAAGATGTTTATTATTGACAGCTGTCAAGATCATCAATAAACTGAGGTTAGTTTAATTTTTAGCTGGAATTGATAATGAGCACAAAATTCTTCTTAATTTGGTCAATTTAAGTCAGAAAGTTACACTGCTTTAATTACCCAATGGAAATGAAGTCAGTACTGGGACTCTAGCTGTTTAGTATCCTTGCAATGTGGGAAGATTAAAAGGTGATTTTGACCTTGTTTAACAGTTTGAAATGACAACCTGTTTTACAGCTCTCCTGACTTTTATTTCCATTCATGTCAGTAGAAATACAATGAGGAGAGATATAACGGGGAACATTGACTTGTCATCAGTCATTTCACACTGTCACATAAGCTACCCTGCAGCGTGTTAAATTGCTACTGAGCTCCACGTACCTCAGAACAAAACTGAAATAGTACATTTCTGACTCCTAACTCCTATAAAATTGGTGCAAAATTGAAATCCATATACAAAACAAATAAAGTAACTACCTGAACATATAATGTAACAGTATACCTTTAGAACGGAAGGAACAACAGTAAGTTAGTAAATTTAGTTACTGAGGAAAGTGTAACATAAATAATTGCATCTACGTAATGGTGGTTTCATACATGATAACAATATTGTTTGGGCATTGGGGTTAGATATGTATATAGTCAAGGACTTGTATTTTTATTGATTTGTGGAAAATAGGGCTATCTCTTACTGGTGGCATATGCATGATCTGAAGGTTAACTTGCTGAATTTTGTCAGCCGCATGGAGACATGTTTTGGGGGCAGTGTCAGCACATTAGAGAGAAAGTTGTTTCAGATTGTCCCTCTGTAACCTTTTCAGTGGTGGGCTTGGAACAAGCTCGGCTGTCATTGCAATTCATGAAGCCAACAGTGGCCACACTTGGGTAATTTTACAATGAGATTGGTAGTTTCCACCAATGGAGTGGTCCCTGCTAAGTGTGGAGGCTGCCAGCTCAGTTGAAGTGACCTCCCAGTAGTAAGCCACATGGTCATTGGATCCATCTGCATGCCCCAATAACATTACTACAGGATTCAAAGGCTTGTCTCTACACCTGGGGTGGGGGTTCTTATTGCCTTCAGGCTTCATTGTTTGTTGACAGCTCTGAAGGTAGATGCCTATATCATGATGTACTCTGGTGCATGCCTGGCAGCCCTGGCAGTGCCTATTAATCCCAGTGTATTGCTGCCCTGACAGCAGTACAAACCTTCTGCTTGGACCCCACTTTCTGTCCATCCTCTTTAATTGGACAGAGCTTCCAGAGGCAGCTTTATATTTAGCCTCCTGAAAAAAATTGCACCAGTCATTCCACTTCCTAGTTTCCAACCCAGAGTTGAGGCCAATTTCAGGATTGCTACATAACTGAGAAAAACCCGTAATGTGCCAACTGAGTTAATGTATCAGACCTGTGACTTTCCATCAAAACTCATGATTTCTCACGGAGACAGACATACATGAAACATAACTCTGTTTCTATCTGGAAAGAACCAAACATATATACTGTAGAATGGCTATCTAGATCAGAATTGGGAACTCATGCAAAGATAATGAGAGTTACTATAGGGAGAGAAAAGTCTGTCCTAATTACTTGAAAGTATGTTCATTACGTTGCATAAATCTGAAGATATTCTCACACACTGGTTGAGATTTTAACTCATTCAAAAACCTTACGTGGTATTAAGATCAGGCCTACATGTAAAACTGTTAACTATCTGTTAATTAGGGCAGAAGTCAGACAGCACCAGGTTCCAGTCCAACGCATCACCTGACGATGGAGCAGCACTCCAAAAGCTTGGTCACACAAGTCCACACCAGCCCTCCATAGAGCATCCTATGCAGATGCATCACCCTACCCATCCTGTAACCCTACATTTCCATTGGCTTACGCATCTAACTTGTACATCCTGAACACTATGAGCAATGTAGCATAGCCACTTCACCTAACTTGTGATTTCGAATAAATCTGTTGGACTTTCATCTGGTGCTTGTCCACCCCAGTCCAATGCCGGCACTTCCTCATCATATATTAATTAGATATACTCTTTAAATTTCAATTTGCACCAGACTGGTGGAATAGAAGCTGTTGTATTTTTCTGATGCTAAGAGTCCTATCTGTAATGAGGATGAACAGTCCTCATCTAGTTTTCAGTGTGGGCTTGAGCACATATCACAAAACATTTCACAATTTGGCTCAGGCTAGCAATAAATTTTGACAGTCTCCCACAGGAAGGCCACAAAGATTACTGATACAGCAAAGGAAAGGAACAGCACACTGCTGTTGTTGACACAAAAATCTGCTATTGGGCCCTTACACATAGCACTTTACATCTGATTAAACTATACTTCACTTGGTGATAGAAAAGAAGAACACTGCTTATAATGAGAATCTGATATAAAAGCAGAAAATAAAATATGGAAATATTCAGTATATCAGGCAGCATCTGTGAAGAGAAACCGAGTTAATGTTTCAGGTCGATGTGGATCCATCAGGCCAGTTTAAGTATTTCCAGCCTTTTTCATCCTTACTTGGTGATGCTTGTTGCTGATCTGATGATGTGAAATTTAAGAAAAATGCTAAAAGTGGAACAAATCTCCTTCATCTTGAGCACAAAGAAGTACATTTTAAAAATAATATTCCCTGATTTTTTAAAAAAGTATTCTGTGCTTTCCTTTGAATTGTCCTGTTGCTTTGCATGTACTATTTATCTTAAACACTGTTTATTATCTTCCATTGAGAATTAGGGCCACTAAAAGGCTATAAAAAAAATCAGTGTTCCAAAGTTAATTTTCTACACAGGCTGTTAATGGAAGATATGATATGGCTTATTATTAAGAATGAACTACAAATAACCGTGCTTTAAACTGCCTTAAATCTGCAGTACATTAAACCCTGAGCATCAGGGAAAGCGAAAACATTTCAGACAATCCCTTGGAGAGCATCTTAGCAAACTGTAGTGATGTTTTAAAAGGACATGTGTTAACTATTTAAACAATCAGGGCATATAACATAATGTGGCACTCTAGGAGTTCAAAATACTGCAGTACTTTATCAATTATATTTCCTCTTATTAAATGTTACTTGTGAAATGAATCTCGGTACCTTTATTAGTGAATGTACAAATGCAAACTGATGCACATTATGTTTCAGATGCACATATTAAATGAGATTTTGTTATTGAAAAATTATATATATATTTTTCTCTTAGTTGTAATGGTTAAACACAGCTGCCCTGAACCTAGCATACCAACACTAACCACTTTGTTTTTACTGGTTTGAACTTCAAAAACAAGGTTCTGTCGCCAAATTGATCCATTTGGATAGAGGTGCTGTTGATTACTTAATTAAAACATATTTGCTGAAATGCTTGCTGTTACTTAGCTGTAATAAATGTTACATTCATGAACATGATGTGATTACAAAAAAAAAACTTGTATTTATTTGTGCGATGCTGAAATAAAGGAAGTCTGGGATTTTATTCTTCTGGGAATCATTGAATTTATTTCAACGAAGCAATTTTACCCTTTATTACCTGCATCTTGCAAATTTAGAATCCCTTGTTTAATTGATGGTAGTGTAACTTTTTAAGTGCAGTTATCATATTCTGCTTATCGCCTTTTAGATTCTACCTCTTCAGATAATTGGCAACTATGGCAACTTCCCAGCTCAGTAGAGGGTCTTCTTTGTTTACCCCTTGGTAGGACCCTTTTTGGTTAGTAGATTTGTGGTCCAGAGGGTCAAGCTAATGCTGTATAGGAAAGGGTTCAAATGTCACTGGGACAGCTGATGAATTGAAATTCAATTTTAAAAAGCTGGAATTTAAAGTAACTCTCTGTAATGGTGTCCATGACACTATAATCAATTCTTGGAAAAAACCCACCTAGGTCATTGTGTCCTTTAGGGATAGAAATCTGCCATCATTACCTCGTCTCCCCATATGTGACTCCAGATCCACAACAATGGGGTTGATTCCTAACTCAACTAAGAAATGGCCTAGCAAGACAATTAGTCCATTAGAGATGGTCAATAAAGGTAAAAACAATGACTGCAGATGCTGGAAACCAGATTCTGGATTAGAGTGGTGCTGGAAAGGCACAGCAGTTCAGGCAGCATCTGAGGGGCAGTAAAATCGATGTTTCGGTTTGCCCAAAACATTGATTTTACTGCTCCTCGGATGCTGCCTGAACTGCTGTGCTTTTCCAGCACCACTCTAATGCAGAAATGGACAATAAATGCTGGCTTAGCCAGTATTGCCCAAATCACACCAAAAATATGCTGCTGTTGACTGCCCCACTCTCCTCCTTACCTGACCCCCAACATCCCCAAACTTCAATTATCTGACTTTGAGAGGGCAAAGCCATTAATGAGTCATCAATTGCCAGCGGCAACCTCAGCAGCGGTCATCAATCCTATTAAAAATCTCACACCAGGCTATAGTCCAACAGGTTTATTTGGAAGTTCAAGCTTCTGGAGCGCTGCTCCTTAGTCAGGTAGCTACCCAGTGTTGTGTGATTTTTAACTTTGTCTGACCCAGTCCAGCACCGGCACCTCCACATCATCAATCCTGTTGGCACTGCTGACTTAATTGTTCTGGCATCATTTGGGGTGAAGCACCCTCCTTAATCAAGTCACTGCCAAATAGCAAAATTGCCAAGAAAGTGCAGCTGTGTGGCTTTGCTGCTCACTAAAGACCCTATTGCCACTGAGAATCAACCCACCATTAGTTCCTCTACTTGCTACTTTACCACTTGTATTGATCTTGTGCCATTAAACCTATTACCAGTTAGCCACTCCTGCCCCTCCATCTATTGTGGGTACGTCACCGCACGGTTATGTTTAATTCACCTACTTATTAAGAAGTCTCACAAACAAATCAAATACTGAAATAACAATTCAAACTTTATTGCATGTAGCATCCAAATATTAGACACTTCAATTACGCAAGTATAAGCCTGCGATCTAACATAGTTGTTCCTCGATTAATGGTGAAATCTAGCCAGGTTTTCAACCAACAGTGATCTGTCTCTGGGAGGAGTCTCCAGTGTTCAGTCCTTCTACAGTGCTGTTCTTTAATGTTCTGCCGTTGAGTGATTCTAGTGTTGAATTCTTGTAGAGATTTTTATCCATCAGTCTCTCGGGTGATACATTGATGATTTTTTTAAAAGAGTCATTTAATTCTAATTGTTGCAGATCTGCAACTGGCTTCCTTATCTAAAGCAATTTCTTTGTTTCTTGTTACATTTGGCCTTAAGTGTCTTTCAAAATCACAGCTTTCTGGTGATTAACTCCTTGAATTCTTCTGCAGGGCAGTCTGTTGTCCGTGTGGCAATAAAGCATCTAGTTTATCAGGCAGGTGTCAAAGCAGATTTCTTTATGTAATCTTGCCAATACATGGCTAATTGCTTGAGTCTCTGCTTAACATCTTGTTCCTTAACAGACAGAGTTACTGCTGTGTGTAATAGTTTGATTTTCTTGATTCATGCAGTCCATGAACAGTGATGAAAAATCTGTAGTCCAAAATATCACACACCCTAGAGAAACCTTTCCTTTTTATTTCTTCTTCCCATCCTGGGCCCTTTTATTCCCTCAAATATTTTTCGAACTTTTCCAATTCTGATGAGAGACCACAGACATGAAACACCAGACAGAATTTTCACTTGCCTGAGATATACCAGACTCCTGCTATGGTTCCTCCTGGTTCCAGGCATTGGGACTCAAGGGTGATGACTAATTGCCCACAGCAATGGTAATGCTTTCATGCCAAGTAAAGGGGCTATTCAGGTCACTTTGCAGACACCGACTAGAATTTTGCAGTGGCTACATGGACTACCACCCTGTTGAGGCAGCAACACAGCTCAGAGTTGCAGTTGATTTCCAGTTGGCAGATAGTGAGTGGGGTGACAGTGTACAAGTCAGCACTCCATACTGCCAGGAAACTCCAACCTCACATTTACCATAAGCCACAATTGCAGGTGCTGCCCTTTGAGCGAAGGGGTTTCCTGCAAACTGTAGCCAGATAAACAATCACAAAAGCACATCAGGAAGCACTTCCATCTTGAGGCACCCCCTCTCTCCCATCTGCCACGGCAACTCCTGCCTCTGACAATGGGTCTGCTTACCTTGCAAACTCAGAGGGCCTCCTCGTGGCACCTGCAGCCTGGGAGTCCACCCATTACCCTTAATTGGATTGCAATGTAGTACCCTGTCCACTAGTCGGTCTGTTTCTTGCAAAATTACATTGGGTATCAGACAGGGTCTGGAAATACACCCAATGTATATAATAACTAAAATCAAAATGCAGCCTGCAAACACTGTTTGTCTCTCTCCTGCTGTTTTCAGACTGCTGAGTCATTCCAGCATTTTCTGTTTTTACTTCAAGACTTCCAGCATCTATAGGGTTTTGTCTGCTTTATTAAGTAAAATGTGTGTTCCAAGGTCCAGATGGCCTTAGGGATGAAAACAGTTACCAAATTGGTAGAACTTAGCAAATAAAAATCAGCTTGTGGACTGATTGAAAAAAAAAATGTAGAATTCAAAATCTAAAGAAGAAAACACACTGGGTGTTTTGATCTCCATGGGAACATCATCAAATTGATTCACTAAAATAACTCAGCCACTTGTGGGGAGCCAGCAAGCTAAATTGGTGAAGTTCTTAAACTGTCTAAATCTTGGCTTGTTATTTGTACATTAGTAGAGAAAAAAATACTTCAACAAAAACATTGTTTTCCTAAAACAACCGAAGATCAGATTGCTCTTTATTGGGGAAAAAAGTCACATTGCCTTTCTTAAAGATTGATGGAAAAAGTAGCATCTGTGGACAAAAAGCAGAATTGACATTTCGGTTCTTGTGACCCTTCTTCAGAACCTTCCTTGATCACTGCATTTTCTCCATAGATGCTGCTAGACTTTCTGAGTTTTTCCAGTAATTCCTGATTTTTTTTCTGATTTCCAGCATCTGCCATCCTTTGTTTTTTTATTTCATTAGGATGAAGGATTTAGTCTCACTGAACAGGAAGAATGTGTGTGGAAAACATTTTAAACTATCACCCTCTACTCAGCTGCCAGATTTGTAAAGGCATCATCAAAATTACACCCTCATAAACAAAAAAAACATTCGAGATCCAATATAGGTCTGCTGTCTTGAACCCAATTTCCACGACGCATACTACACAGAACTCTAAAATTGTTACAGTGGAGAAGAGACCTATTGTGTCTGCAACACTGATTCTGTGCAGAAGAGAAGAAGAAATTGCCATTTGTGTAAAACACAAAACTCATTCTTGTTGAGAGACATAAGAGGGAGACATAAGAAACAGATAGAAAAAGTCACTTTAGAATTGTAAACCTCTATTTCAATTAACATCTCAGAGAATCTGGAAATCATGAGAGTTAAATTTAACCCATGAGAACTGATGCGTTTGGTTCAGGTGAGGAGAGATTCTTTTAAAATTTGAAACCTAGACTCAACCCACTGTGAAATCACCCATGCTTAATTTTTAACATTGTCAATATGATACAATTCAAGGAAAAACCATCTCCAATACATTTCCTTCAAGGAAAACTATACATATCAATCATTGCAGATTGTGTAACCTTACTTTTTTTTGCTAAATGGCGAATGCATTTACTTATATTGCAGTTGTAACTGTGCTAAACTTGAGTTTGAGAATTGTAACCAGCTGCAAAACAAATACAAATTCTTGCTTCCCTTAACTCTATCACCTCAAAACAAAAAGATTGTTTTCGATATTCCTCATGTTCAAACAAACTAATTTTTCTCTTGTCCAAAATGAAGTGAACTGACAATTCTCCACAGTTTTGCAAAATCATTATATTTCTGTGATGACTTCTGTGTTTCATTGGCCATTTACTTCAATAATAATTAATTAGCAAATATTAACCATCTCTATAGTATTTGCAATACAAAATCTGTAAGTATAATTGGAGATATCTGCTGAAATGCATGATGCCAATATAAATCAGTTCACAAAATTAACATTGCTTTTAACAGAGCATGAAAGTCAGAAGTCATGATATTTGCATGTGTAAAATGACATTCACGTATTCTTTCATGCACTTACATTCAATTATTATGTTAAGCAGTCACTTGATAGAACAAAACTTGAATATTTTTTGGAAAAAGAGACATGTTGCTGAAGGTTTTCATCTTATACTCATCAGGACAAATGCAAGATTGCCAAACATCAAATGATTGCAACAATTAATGGGTGCCGAATGATTCACAAGTCAAATCTAATTAACCATGTCATTGTAATGGGGGAAGCAACAGGAAACCATGGATTCCCTAACGCTTAGGTAATTCAAACAAAGTTTGAACATCTTCCTTTGAACATTAATCCTTCTGTATTAATTTATTTCACTTCTACCAAGTGTAATGAGCCACATTCTGAGTCTGACTGGTTATCTTAAATTGGTTATTATTTTGTTAATTTTGTTTTAAACAAATATTTTAATTCCACAGTATGGAAGAGATTCAACTTCACATAGTGCTAGTAAAATGAGACCTTTAACGCTGATTTTACAAATAAATAAAATAGAATGAAGTTTGTGACTACAAATGTATAGCTAAATTCTTGGTTGGTGCCAGATGACCTTGTATAATGTGTCAGAGAATTTAAAGAGCATGAAATTCAAAAGAAGTAATTGTCTATCACAGAAATTTCAATCATATCACACCATTAAAGAAAGACATTAAACACAATGTAGAGTGACACAGCATTATTGGACACTATAAATTTCAATTGGTTAATATTTGAATATAGGGGGGGAATGCTGTCCCTTTGAGAGGGCTGGTCTGGTGACCTGAACAGCAGAGCTTGTGAGCAGTCTAGAACAAGTTGTGGAGGAATGAGATAAAAACCAAAAGAACTGTGGATATTGTGAATCAGAAACAAAACCAGGCATTTCTGGAAAAGCTCAGCAGGTCTTGCATCATACATGCAAAGAAGTTAGAGTTAATGTTTTGGGTCCAGTGACCCTTCCTCAGAACTGATGGTAGCTAGGAAAATGTTGGTTTATATGCAGAACATAGGGTGGGGAAGGGGGGTAAAGAGTAAACAATAGCAATTTTCCACTAGGAGACCCTGCAGCCTTGTAGACTCAATATTGAATTCAATAACTTGAGCCCTCCCATGTCATATTGAGTCCAGAAGACTGCAGGGTCCCCAAGCGGAAAATCACTATCGTTTACTCCCCACCCCATCCCCCACCTCCACCACACTATCTCCTGCATATAAACCCCAACATTTTCCAAGCCACCATCAGTGCTGAGGGAAGGTCATTAGATCGGAAAGGTTAACTCTGATTTCTTTCCAAGGATGCTGCCAGACCTGCTGAGCTTTTCCAGCAATTTCTGTTTCTGTTGATTGTGGAGATGTGAATGTCAATGATGAGTTCCTGTTTAGATTTACCATTTCATTGCCTGGTATCTATTTCCTGATTCTAAAGGGAACACTGGCAACTGTTAAGAAATTTACATTCTTTAAAAAAATGCTTTTAAGATGTAGTATGTAAGGTTATTTCTTGATAGATGTCTTAATCAGTCTTTTTATCTGAAACAGCTAATGGTCCTTCTATGATGTTGTCATCTGTATCTTTGCCAATGCAATTCTATTCCAAATTTATGGCTGCACATTCAGACTTTACTGTTCCATTACAATATCAGGTGACTTTCTTTCTACGACCATATTACTGAAGAATTGGTCCTCAAAATAAATGTGAATGTTGTGGTCGAGAAAGGTCAACTAGAAAAACATATCAAAGACCCAAGGGTATCTCAGAGGGTTCCAATGTTCTCAAAGGGGAGAGGGACCAATAGGAGGTTATTGTGCACATTAGAGCTAATGACATAGGAAGGGAAACGGACGTGATTCTGAAGGGAGAATATAGAATGTTGGGTAGGAACTTAAAACGATATTATGGACTAGGCCAGACTACTCAAAACATTCTTAAGCAGGCAGCCCAAACCATAGCTTTGCAATTTGTTTCGGTAAGTGTACAGTGAAAATTACCCAGAGTAAGTTAGCGAGGTTGACTACCAGGTTTTAAAACAGACAAAACTTTGTTCACAAAATTACAGAATGAAACACAAAGAACAGAATAAAGAACCCCTACAGAACTCAATCTATCCAAACTAGACTTAATTATGCCATTCCAAATATATACAGTCCCAATAAGCAAACCCCCTTAAAGAAACAGTAAAAATGGAATAAATGCTTGAAGTTAAAAGGGCAGAAAGAAAGAGAGAGCGCCTGTTTCCACACAGTTCACTGTTGAACTCCTCACTAGTTCTGGACTGAACCGC
Source organism: Chiloscyllium plagiosum (assembly GCF_004010195.1). Taxonomy (NCBI): domain Eukaryota; kingdom Metazoa; phylum Chordata; class Chondrichthyes; order Orectolobiformes; family Hemiscylliidae; genus Chiloscyllium; species Chiloscyllium plagiosum. The sequence continues at coordinate 20,950,943 of NC_057726.1, read as the reverse complement.
TCAGCTAAAGAGCTGGCCACTCCCTTTTCATTATACAGGTCACTTCTAAAACATGACTACTTTGGCCTGAAGTCTCATCTATTTACATATAAACAAAAAGGCCTCTCAATACCTTTTAATTTCTGTACCAAAATAGTCAGGCTGGAACCAGGAGCGGTTTATGACCTTCTGAAAAAAAACAAGGACACATTCTCCTTGAGAAAAGGAGCAGCTTTTAGAAAAAGAAGCCCAGCTTTGTGAGAAAGGAGGACCTCGAGGGTAGTAATATCTGGATTACTCCCAGTGCTACAAGCTGGGGAGGGTAGGAATAGGAGGGTAGAGCAGATGAATGTGTGGCTGAGGAGCTGGTGCAGGGGAGAAGGGTTCACATTTTTGGATCATTGGAATCTCTTCTCGGGCAGGAGTGACCTGTACAAGGCGGCCGGATTGCACATGAATTGGAAGGGGACTAACATACTGGCAGGGAAATTTGTTAGAGCTGCTCGGGAACATTTAAACCATGAAGGTGGGCATGTGGGACCCAGGGAGATAGTGAGGAAAGAAATCAATCTGCGACTGGTACAGTTAGGAAAAGGAGTGATTCAAACAGTCAGGGACAAAGCAGAGAACAAGGTAAGACTGATAAAGTAAACTACATTTATTTCAATGCAAGAGGCCTAACTGTGAAAGTAGATGAAATCAGGGCCTGGAGAGGAACATGAGACTGGGATATCATAGCAATTACAGAAACATCGCTCAGGAATGGGCAGGACTGGCAGCTTAATGTTCCAGGATACAAATGTTATAGGAAAGATGGAAAAGGGAACAGGAAAGGAGGGGGAGTGGGGTTTTTCATAAGGAATAGCATTACTGCTGTACTTAGGGGGGATAATCCTGAGAATACATCCCGGGAAGTTATTTGGGTGGAACTGAGAAATAAGAAAGGGATGATCACCTTACTGGGATTGTGTTATTGACCCCCTAATAATCAGCAGGATATTGAGAAACATTTGTAAGGAGATTTCAGTTATCTGTAAAAATAATAAGGTAGTTATGGTAGGGGATTTAAACTTTCCAAACATAGACTGGGACTGCACAACACATAGTGTAAAGGGTTTGGATGGAAAGAAATTTGTTAAGAGTGTACAAGAAAATTTTCTGATTCAGTATATGGATGTACCTACTAGAGAAGGTGCAAATCTTGACCTACTCTTGGAAAATAAGGCAGGGCAGGTGACTGAGATGTCAGTAGAGGAACACTTTGGGGCCAGTAACCATAATTCTATTAGTTTTAAAGTATTGATGGAAAAGAATAGACCGGTTCTAAAAGTTGAAGTTCTAAGTTGGAGAAAGGCCAATTTTGACGGTATTAGGCAAGAACTTTCAATAGCTAAATAGGGGCAGATGTTCGCAGGTAAAGGAACAGCTGGAAAATGAGAAACCTTCAGAAATGCAATAACAAGAATCCAGAAAGGGTGAAAGAAAAGACTAGTAGGTAGAGGGAATGCTGGATGTCTAGAGAAATCGAAGTTTTGGTTAAGAAAAAGAAGGAAGCAGATGACAGGTATAGACAGGTGAGATCGAGTGAAGTGTTCAAAGAGTATAAAGGCAGTAGGAATATATTTAAGAGGGAAATCAGGAGGCCAAAAAGGGGACATGAGATAGCTTTGGCAAATAAGGGTAAGGAGAATCCAAAGGGATGTCATAAATACATTATGGACAAAAGGATAACTCAGGAGAGAATATGGTCCCTCAAAGATCAGCAAGGCAGCAAATGTGTGGAACCATGGGAGATGGGGAGATACTAAACGAGTATTTCACATCAATGTTTAATGTGGAGAAGCACATGGAATGTGGGGAAATAAATGGTGACATCTTGAAAAATGTCCAACCTTGGAGGAAGTCATGGATGTCTTGAAATCTTTAGAAGTGGATAAATCCCCAGGACCTGATCAGGTGTGCCCTAGAACTCTGGGAAGTTAGGGAAGTGATTGCTGGGCCCCGTACTGAGATATTTGTATCATTGATCATCACAGGTGAGGTTCTGGAAGACTGGATGTTGGCTAATATGGTGCCACTATTTAAAAAAGATGGTAAGGAAAAACCAGGGAACTACAGACCAGTGAGCCTGATATCAGTGATAGGCAAGTTGTTGAAGGGAATCCTGAGAGACAGGATTTATATATATTTGGAAAGGCAAGGACTGCTTAGGGATGGTCAACACAGTTTTGTGCATGGGAAATCATGCCTCACAAACTTGATTGGGGTTTTTGAAGAAGTAACAAAGAGGATTTTTGAGGGCTGAATAGTGGACATGATCTATATGGAGTTCAGTAACATGTTCAACAAGGTTCCTCATGGGAGATTGGTTATTAAGGTTAGATCTCATGGAATACAGGGAGAACAAGCCATTTAGAAACAAAACTGGCTCAATCGTAGAAGACAGAGGGTGGAGGTGGAGGGTTATTTTTCAGATTGGAGGTCTGTGACCAGTGGTTTGCCACAAGGATCAGTGCTGACTCCACTGCTTTTCATCATTTATATAAATGAATTGGATGTGAACAGAGGAGATATAGTTAATAAGTTTGCAGATGACACCAAAATTGAAAGTGTAGTGGACTGTGAATAAGGTTACTTATGAAGGTTCAAAGTTCCTTGAAAGTGGAGTCTCAGGTAGAGAGGATAGCGAAGAAGATGCTTGCTGTGCTTTCCTTTATTGTTCAGTGCATTGAGTATCAGAGTTGGGAGGTCATGTTGCGGCTGTACATGACATTGGTTAGGCCATTTTTGGAATATTGCGTGCAAATCTGGTCTCCCTCCTATCGGAAGGATGTTATGAAACGTGAAAGGGTTCAGAAAAGATTTACAAAGATGTTTATAGGGTTGGAGGATTTGAGCTATCGGGAGAGGCTGAATAGGCTGGGGCTGTTTTTCCTGGACCGTCTGAGGCTAAGGTGTGACCTTATAAAGGCGTATAAAATCATGATGAGTATAGATGGGATAAATAGACAAGGTGTTATCCCTGGGGTTGGGAGTCTGAAACTAGAGAGCATTGATTTAGGGTGAGATGGGAAAAATTTAAAATGGAGCTAAGGGGCATTTTTTTTACACAGAGAGTGGATGGAATGAGCTGCCAGAGGAAATGGTGGAGGCTGGTACAATTACAACATTTAAAAGTCATCTGGATGGGAATATGAACAGGAAGGTTTTAGAAGCATATGGGCCAAGTGCTGACAAATGCGTCTAGATTAGGTTAGGATATCTGGTCGGCATGGACGCGTTGGACTGGAGGGTCTGTTTCCGTGCTGTACACCTCTGTGACTCTATGACTGTAACCCATGTGTTTATGATTAATATCAATCTCCTTTATTTGCCTTTTTCATCTCTGGCACTGACAGTGAACCTGCCACAGGAAGGTCAATAAAAGCAGCAAAGGATGTTCGATGCTAAGCGTAGTATGTTATTAACTTACACTGTTTTATTATACAGAAAATCTACCATACCCAGTACAGCTCTTTGCAGCATCCATGACATACTGAAGGAGGCTAAATTCAATGGTGATAGGGGGGAGACAGTGATGGTACTGCCATTGAATGTCAAGGAGAGATTGTCACTTTGTGCTATTTACCTGGCAGGAATGTTACTTATCACTTATCATCCTATTCCTGAATGTTATCCAGGTCATGTTGCATATGAACATGGATTGCACCAATATCTGAAGGGTCAGGAACAATCTGGACATTATGTAATCACCAGCAAGCAGCTTAATTCTTCATAAGATAGTACAAACTTTTAATAAAATTATCAATGGGTTTTCCTGGCTCCTAGTTGTTCTAATTATTCTTTGCCAATCTGAAATGGGGTTCTGTCTGAAGTAAAATAATAATATGGTAGGAAGACAGCAGTTACCAGGGCAAAAAGGCAAAGTTCCTGCCAATATTTCTTGTCTGCGTTGTGGCTGGAAAGCTCAATATCAGTGTCAAACCTGCATGACCAACAATGTTGATGCCATGAGATAGACCATCGTCAGGTATTTGGCTGAAACAGTAAAAGGAGTTTTCAATCTGCAATACGGAAGTCACAGAAGAGAAGCACAGCAATATGGTTGATCTGGAACTACCCTCTGGGCAATTAGAGATGGGGAATAAATGCTGGCCTAGTAAGGTGATGCCCTCATCCCATGAATGAACAAAACAAAATTCCAGCTTGGTGTGGCACTGTGACTCAGTGATTAGCACTGCTGCCCCACGGTCTCAGGGATCCAAATTCAGTTCTACTCTCAGGCGACTGACTGTGTGGAGATTGCACGTTCTCCCTGTGTCTGCATGGGTTTCTTTCCACAGTCCAAAGATGTGCAGGTTAGGTAGTTTGGCCATGCTAAATTGCCCATAGTCTCCAAGGATGTGCAGGGTAGGTGGATTAGTCATGGGAAATTCAGTGTTATGGGGTAGGTATGAGTGGGATGCTTTTCAAAGGGTTGGAGTGGACTCAATGGGCCAAGCAACCTGCTTCCACACTGTAGGGATTCAATGATTATACTATTTACACCAAGGTGAATACAAGTCTTTGACATATGCATTTTCTTTCCAGGAAGAGTGTATGAAACCTAATATTGTGCACACCATTAACATTCTGGGCGAACAATAATGCAAACCCATTGTTGGGCTTATTTGAGTGCACTTAATGTTTTAATTATAAGTCTTACTGGTAATTTTCTCCTGAAAGAGGAGAGTTTTAGGGTTTTAAATAATTCACATAAAAACATGGGGCAGCACAGTAGCTCAGTGCCTCACAGCACCATGGACCTGGGTTTGATTCCAGCCTTGGTCGACTGTCTGTGTGGGTTGTGGAGGTCTGTGTGGAGTTTGCACATTCTCCCTGTCACTATGTGGGTTTCCTCCGGGTGCTCCAGTTTCCTCCCACAGTCCAAAGATGTGCAGGTCAGGTGAATTGGCCATGCTAAATTGCCCATAGTGTTAGGTGCATTTGTTAGGGTTGTAAATATAGTGTAGGGGAATGGGTCTGGGTGGGTTACTCTTCGGAGGGCCGGTGGGGGTTTGTTGCGCTGAAAGGCCTGTTTCCATACTGTAGTGAATCTAATCTAATCTTATGGCATTCGCACCCTGAGTACACTTATGTGACTGTTGACAGCACTGACCACAATAGGAGACAGCTTGCAGAAGGTTGCAGATATAGTTGATCCGTTGTGCATGTTAAATTTCCTTTCCCTTTAATTCTTTGTGACTAATATATATTTGTGTGGTTTCACTGCCTCTATAGACTAATTCTATAATATTCAACTTTTAGCTATCTCTTAGGACAGGAAGTAGGAGACTTTATTTTAAAATAGCACTATTTTCATATGAAACAACAAGTAATTACTTGGTAATGAACTCTTCAGATCTTTTTTTGAAAGGTACTTTTAAAACAGATTTAATATTAGCATTTACTGTCCAATTCTAATCGCCCTAGAGAAAGTGCTGATGAACAGTCTTATTAAACTATTGCATTGTATGCTATGAAGATATCCCACAGTTCTGTTCAAAGTCACACAAAACCAGGTTATAGTGCAGCAGGTTTATTTGGAAGTACAGGCTTTCAGAGTACTGCTTGTACTTTCAAACAAACCTGTTGGACTATAACCTGGTGTTATGTGATTTTTAATTTTGTCCACCCCTGTCCAACACCAGCACCTCCACATGACAGTTAGGTTCAATAGAGCTTTGCATGATTTTGACTGAGTAACATATAGAAGCAGAGATATATGCCCAAGTCGGGACGTTGTTTGATTTGGAGGGAAACGTGGTGGTACTTTCGTTCCATTGCATCCACTGCCCTTATCTTTCAGGTTTTGGAGGACATAATGGGGTACTGCCAAGTAAGGCAAAGGAAGTACTAATTAGCTTTGCGGTCATGGCGTGCTACAAAAATGATGAGGTAGTTGAATAAGTAATAAAATAAAAATCTCTTCTCATATATGGATTTTACAAGAACATAAAATTCTTTTAAATGCTGGCAATATCTGCATTTTGGATCATGCTATGAATTCTTATAGAACCCGCATAGATCAATAAATTTATCCAATGTTGCTAGTGCTGAGAATAGTTCAGTCTATGCATAATGCACATCTATAGCTCATGCTAGGTAATATGCATATTTTTCTTTCATCTTTCTTTCCAGTTTATTTATTTCCTTTGGCTCCATTAAAGATGCCAATTGTACCTGAGAACGGTCTAAATGGCCATTCTTCATGTGGTAGGTGTCAGCAGATTTTTGAGTATGAAGAACTCCATTGTCAAGATCTTAGCTTCCCGCTCAACACCCAAACAAGTGTCCTGTCCGGATCAGTACACCATTGAACAAAAGCAGAAACAATGGCTGTTTATTTATATCCGTCCTTAGCCAAAAGTCGTGAGGTCAACTGTAAGGTCCTGGATCCAGCACCGCAGACAAGAAGGCAAACCTGGATTATTCTCAAAACCAGATTTATTCTTTAACCTCTGTTTTGGAATGACACTTAATGACAAGATGGTTTTATTAGTCATTGGTTCAAAAGATCCCAATTCATTACTGGAAGTAGAAATATATTAGGTTAGATTAGATTATTTACAGTGTGGAAACAGGCCCTTTGGCCCAACAAGTCCACACCAACCCTCCGAAGAGCAACCCACCCTGACCCATTCCCCTACATTTACCTCTTCACCTAACACTATGGGCAATTTAACATGGCCAATTCACCTAACCTGCACATTTTTTGGACTGTGGGAGGAAACTGGAGCACCCGGAGGAAACCCACGCAGACACGGGGAGAATGTGCAAACTCCACACAGAGAGTTGCCTGAGGCAGGAATTAAACCCAGGTCTCTGGCGCTGTGAGGCATATTAGATGCAGTACATTTTGATTTCTATTATCTGTTAAGTGAATGTTTTCTGTGGAACCAGTTCAATCCTTAGCAAAATATGATCTTGCAATATACTCATTCATCTACCATTAAAACTTGCAACTCTCACATCTTATGCCTGATTAATTCATCTTAGTTACAGTGTGCTACCCAAGCAAAAAAAACTCTTTGCTTTCTGGCTCAGAGATATTTCGCGATAGGCTTGCTATTCTCTATCGGCAGATCAAATCGCTAGATTCATTTATTCTTCAATTAACTCAATTAGAAGCCCAGTAAGGTTGTTTTATTCAGTTCTCGAAAAAAAATCCCAACCATAATATTATTCCATCTGCTCCTATTTTCCAGCTCATCAACTTTTGCAGTTAGCCTGATTTTGCGCCTTCATTGCTCTTTGGTTTTAAATAGTCCTCCACAGGATGCATTGCTATATCCGTCATCTTGTTAGTGATCTTGCTGGTTTCACCTCTTGAATTATCAACCATTTTAAAGGTTAAAAATTGGATCACTGGATCAGATATGGACTCTTTCCAACTACGAGACAGAATGCAGAGATTCCTCTTTTACTCACTATTTTTAGACATCTGAAGATAAGGGAATCTTTAAGACATGTGTGAGCTCATGACCTTTGTGAGCCAAGTGTTTTCAACCTAAAAAATTAATGGTCTATCCTTTTCAGTCTTCTCAAAGGAAATTTATTTTCAATTCAAATTAAGATTGATGCTGTACTGATGGTAGACGAGTAAAGCTAATCCCTGTTCCTGTCTCCTGCATTATGACTGTTAATTTAAATTGACACTTCATTGTCACCATGAAAAAAACATCCATCCACAAGAATGTATTTTTTTTTTCCAAGATAACCTCTTTCAGATTATAGAAAAAAATAACATCATTGGGGAGTGGCCCAATATTTGTCATGATTTAGCATGTTGAAAGTAAACAGCTGAAGTGTAGGGCGAGATAAATAATGGCTATATGGTTGAATACTTAGCACAAAGTATTTACTCCTTCTGATACCTTTGCCTTGTGGATGTTTCTCAAAGGGAAACATTTTTCCATACATCATGCTCTCCCAATTCTGCAATCAGTTTGCAATCATTCAGCTGAACGTACAGTGTGCAGCACAAAAAGAAAGCTTTAAAACATCCAGAACCAACTTTCAGAGCTAACATTAGAACAGTAATTCACAAAATATCATCACATTGAATCTCTAAAATATTATGCTGTATGCAGAATTTAGCAATTATCAAATAATTGGAATATATTTTACACTAAGTCTGCTTCATATGGATTGTGGCAATTACTTTGTTCCAACATTCAGTTATCACAAAATTTACAATTGCTACAACTAAAACTATATTGAATGCTAAACTCTCATAAGAAACTATTTAATAAATTTGAGTAACTTTTGATCTTCACTGAAAAAGCTACTCTTACTGCCATTTATAATGTCTAAGTCAGGAACCAGAATCTCCACAACACTTTTCATGACCTTCTGAAATATTTGACAGCCATTGAACTAATTTTGAAGACTGTTTCCCTTCATTGTTGAAATGAAGGGAAACAGTTTCATTAGACATTTTCTGCACAGCGAGATCCCACAAAATGTGGTGAATGAACAACCAAGTAATCTTGTTTTAATAACATTCGTTGAGGAACCAATGTTGCCACTTCATCAGGAGAATACCCTGCTGCTTTTAAAAATTTTCTCTGGAATGTTATGCCTCCACTTGTTAAAGCAGGAAGGACCCTGGTTTAACTTCTCACCTAAAACATAGAGCCTTCAATAGCGTGGGTCTCCCTCAATACTTTGAAATGTCAGTCTTAAGTTAGAGTCATAGAGATGTACAGTAGGGAAACAGACCTTTCGGTTCAACTTGTCCATGCCGACCAGATTTGTTTTAGATTAGATTAGATTCCCTACAGTGTGGAAATAGGCTCTTCGGCCCAACAAGTCCACACTGACCCTCCAAAGAGCAACTCACCCTGACTAATGCACCTAAAACTATGGGCAATTTAGCATGGGGAGAAAGTGAGGTCTGCAGATGTTGGAGATCAGAGCTGAAAATTTGTTGCTGGTAAAGCACAGCAGGTCAGGCAGCATCCAAGGAACAGGAGAATCGACGTTTCGGGCATAAGCCCTTCATCAGGAATCCTGATGAAGGGCTTATGCCCGAAACGTCGATTCTCCTGTTCCTTGGATGCTGCCTGACTTGCTGTGCTTTACCAGCAACACATTTTTAGCAATTTAGCATGGCCAATTCACCAAACCTGCACATCTTTTGACTGTGGGAGGAAACCGGAGCACCTGGAGGAAACCCACGCAGACACGGGGAGAATGTGCAAACTTCACACAGACCTCCACAATCACTGAAATACTCCTGGGATTGTATCCAGACAGACGGAATGACAGTATGAACTGTGGTGAACAGATATGACCGAACTGTCATTATGGAGATGTGGCTGCAGAATGAAGGGTTGTTGGGATTTCAGCAGGATAGGCAAAATAATCCCAACCTAATCGAGTCCCACCTGCCAGCACCCAGCACATATCCCTCCAAACCCTTCCTATTCATTGGGGAAGGGTCTTGAACCCACTACCTTTAGACTTAACAGCAAGAAGACTACCATTGAGTCAAAGTTAACATAATTCATGTAGTTCTCTTTTGTTCATCAACAAGAAAATGCCAGGTCATTGAACTAAATTGACGCAGCAATGAAAGCATGTGAGGGTCCTAGAGAGATTGAAAAAGAGAAGAACAGGAATAGATCCAGGGGTGAGGTATTTCACCTGCAGGGTTAGATTGGAAAAATCTGTGGTTGTTATCCTTGGAGCAAAGGAGATTGATGGATGGTTTTATAAGGTATACAAGACTATGATAGGTTTGAATAAGATTGACCATGAAAAGCTGTTCCCATTAATTGATGGCACAAGTATTAGGGGACAGAGATTTAACTTATTTTGCACAAGAAATGAAGGCAAATGTAAAGAAGAATGTTTTTAATGCAACCATTAATGGCACTCTGGACATAAATAGTGGAATTAGAGGTGACAAATTATTTCAAAAGGATGAACACTTTTAGATTAGATTAGATTACATTACAGTATGGAAACAGGCCCTTCGGCCCAACAAGTCCACACCGACCCGCAACCCACCCATACTCCTACATTTACCCTTCTACCCAACACTACAGGCAATTTAGCATGGCCAATTCACCTGACTTGCACATCTTTGGACTGTGGGAGGAAACCGGAGCACCCGGAGGAAACCCATGCAGACACGGGGAGAACGTGCAAACTCCACGCAGTCAGTCGCCTGAGGCGGGAATTGAACGTCCTGGTGCTGTGAACGTCCTCCACACTTGGTCCTGGTGCTGTGAGGCAACAGTGCTAACCACTGTGCCACCGTGCCGCCCACTTGAAGAAACAAAAATTGTAGTACTTGGAGATAAAACAGGAAGTACAAATTGTAACGATGATTGCAAAGTACTTTACTTGTTAATATGCTTACTCCTATAAGAATTGCAATATCAACTGTATTTATGTATCCCAATCTCCCCATGGATGTTAAATCATTCAAAATTCCGTTAACCTGCATCAAGTTAAAATCGAGCCCAGCATTTCTTCCCAATATTCTCTTTACATTATGCAGCTGGCATTTATATTGTCACAGCTTGAGCTGACTATAATGTTTTATAGTGCTTCAAGGTCTATGTTGGTTCACTAAAGTCAACAAAAATCAATGGAACATTATTGTTATGTTTGCTGAACTCTTAAATGAGTTGTAAACTGAAAATTTTCTTCTTATGAGACAGATGTGATCTTTGGGCAAATAACTATTGACGCATCTTTAATTCACAAGGTGAGTTGAATCCAACTCAATTCTGAAAGACCTGTCCTTCACTAATTGTTTCCAATAACTTTCTACATTTCATGGTGAAAACTTGTTAAAATAGATAATTTTCAGTACTCCTTAAGAATTGGAAGCAGATTAAGGACTGCTCCCTTATAGGATTGACTTTATTTCTAAACATTTATACTTAGTTTAATTATCTATAAGGATCAAGAAAGTCATGTGTTAATATTATATTCTGTTTAGTTATGGCCAATAAGAAATTTGTGTCAGAAGCTACATTTGTCAATTAAGTGAGTTTTGTCATGTACCCTAGGTCAAAAGCAATGTCATGGATTTATGGTTTTAATATAAATTTTATGGCCCAGTCTAACATGAACTTAATGATAGAAGAGATACACATTTATGGTTAACATAAACTGTAAAGCCATTTTGAAGTGAAATAGCTTTACTTTGAAACCATACAGTGCTTTATCTGAGATTTTCTATCATAGTATTTGAAAGGCCTACATATAAATCTACATTATGATACAGTTATAGATATTTCTAATTAATCTGTTCAGAGATGTTATTATACACCTCTAAAACAGTTGGGATTTGAACCCAGGCCTCTTAGTCCAGCTTGATTGATTGCTTTTATTTGTTGTCACATGTACCGAAGTACAGTGAAAGGCTTTGTTTATGAGCAGTACAGGCAGATCATAGTAAGCAAGGATGTAGAGATCAAAAAGACTTAGACAGAGACATATAGGTTACATTGCACGGGGTGTGCACTAGGCAAGATTGACATTAGCAAGATCAGCATTATTTGAGGCTAGAGAGTCCATTCATCAGTCTAATAACGGATGGGAAGAAGCTGCTGGTGCATTTGTTAAGTCTTCTGTATATTCTGCCTGATGGAAGAGGTTGTAGGAGATCATTACCAGGGTGTGATGCCTTTCCATGGCAGCGAGCTGTGTAAGTGGAATCCATGGATGGAAGGTTGGCTTCCATGATGGTCTGGGCCTTCTACATTCTGTAGTTTCTTATGATCCTGGGCAGAACAGTTGCCATTCTTTACCCGGGCAGTATGGTCTCAATGGTACATCTGTAGAGGTTGGTGAGGCTCCATATGGACATGCTGAATTTCCTGAGCCTCCTGAGGAAGAAGAAGCATTGTTGTGCCTTTTTGACCATTGCATCTACGTGGGAAGTCCAGGCCAGATTGTTGGTTATCATCACTCCAAGAAACTTGACACTTTCCACCCTCTCAACCTCAGTTCTGTTGATGCAAGTGGGGGCGTGTCCTCCATCTTTCTTTCTGAAGTTAACAATCAGTTCTTTAGTTTTGCTGACATTGAGAGAGAGGTTGTTCTCACTGCATCATGTCATCAAGCCCTCTATCTCCCTTCTGTATTGGTAGATATCCTTCCTACTATAGTGGAATCGTCAGTGAACTTGTAGATGGCATTTGTTTGGAGGGAGGGACATCACTACTGTATCACAAGAAACCCTTGATTATTAAATCTACCCGGTTCAGGCATGTTAGGACACAACTCCAGAGAAGTTGGGATTTTAATCAAGACCTTCAAGCCTCAAAGTAAAGACACTATTGCTGTGCCACAAGTGACAGTATAAGCTTTGATTCTTTGTAATGTGACCTCCATTTCACTGGAGAATAAAGAAAGTGACTTTTCAAATAACTGTTACAGGCTGTAGCAGAAATCACTCAATAAGAAAAGATTCTTTTAACTAAAATATATTGATTACTTTGAATCTGTTCATATTATTTAGATGTATTGATAAAATATCTGACATTAGATTAGTCATAGGATGTGATACAATATCCTCTCACTGCAAGGAAAAAGCTGTTCCCACAAGCAACTAACTTTTAAAGGAACCAATCAGGAAATACAGGAAGCGATATCTATAGGATGACCATCACACTTTAGAAACCAGTCAAGCATTGGGCACACACTATCAAACAATGCAAGACTGATCATGCAAAAATGTGCAGTTTATCCATTGGCAAGCCAATTAGCACTCAGAGTGCCACTAACCATGTACAAGGGTCATGGCTGGTAAGGAATACACATAGTATGCAATAGCCTTCAGTAACTGGATGTGCAGGAAGAAGAGAAGACAGGAGAACTGTAGTCAACAGAACAGAAAAAGAAATGTGCACTTGGTCAGGCGGATGTTCATAAAACATACGAGCAGAAGTAGGTCATTCAGCCCATTGAATTTGTTCCATCATTCAATGAGATCATGCCTCTTCTGATAAACCCAACTCCACGTCCCTGCTTTTTCCTCACAACACTTGATTCCCCTACTGATAAACAATCTGGCTCAGCCTTGAATATACTTATTGTTCCAGCCCCTAAGCCATCTCTGAAAAAGAATTCCATAGATTCACTACCCTTTGAGGGAAGAACATCCTCCTGATCTCTTTACTAATTGGCCAAACCCTTATCCTGAGATTATACACCTCTGGTCATACAGTCTCCCACAAGGAGAAACAATCTCACTGCATCTACTCTGTCAAGTCCCCTGAGAATCTTATATGTTTCAAATAGTTTGCTTCCCATTCTTCTAAACTCCAATGACTATTGGCCAAGTCTATTCAAACTCTCCTTATAACACAATCTTTCTACATACAGGATCAACTGAATAAACCTCCTCTGGACTGCCTCCAATGCCAGTTTTGGGCTGACCATCCTTAGGTTAAAGGAACAAAACTATTCCCCACATGTGGACTAACCAGTGCTTTGTATAGATTTAGGAAGACCTCCCTATTTTTACATTCTATTCCCCTTGAAATAAAGACCAATATTGCATCTGCCTTCCCTATTGCCTGGTGAACTTGTGAGTTATGCACATGGATTCTCAAATCACTTTGAGCTGAAGTTTTCTATGGTCTTTCTCCATTTCAATAATATTCAGTTCCTCTGTTCTTTCTGACAAAGTATATAACCTCATATTTTACCACATTATATTCAATCTGCTAAGGTTTTGCCCACTCATAAACTATCTCTATCCTGGCTGTATTGGAACAACCCTTCAGTACTTTCGCCAAATATGTCAGGATGTATAAGCCTTTGCAATAACCCATTGCCTTTAGCCATTTCTTGCTATCAGATGGAATGAATAACATTGGTTGAAGACTAGCATTTGTGATACTGGGGACCTCTGGAAAAAGCTGAGATGGATCGTCGACTCAACATTTTTGGCTGATGACCTTTGCAAATATTTCAGTCTTATTACTTGCGCTGATAACTCTGAGCTCCTCAGTCATGAAGAATGGGAATTCTACTCCAGTGGTTGTTTAATTGTCCACAACCATTCATGATTGGATGTGTCAAGACCATAGAGCTTAGATCGATCCATTCATTGTGGAATCACTTGGATCTATCCATTCTTTGTTACTTTTGTTATTTAGGTCCAATGCAGTTGGCTTCATATGTCATTTTTTTGGTACTGTACCTGGCATGTCCTGCTGTACTCTGTACTCTTCATTAATCCAGAGTTGATGGAGGTTCAAGAAGGCAACTCACCACCACCTTCTCAAGGCTAATTAAAGATACCGCTCCCCTAATCTCGCCATCGGCCTCTGATTAACACCTACAAGCTAAATTCCAAAGGCTAAGAGCTTGTCTGATTGGAAATCAGGTCTGTCTGTCAGGCTGATTTCCTATAAAATAACAGAATGGAAATGTGGGTCTGAGACTAGTTCCTTGTAAAGTTAATTACAAGGGTATGAAGACAGGTTTCAGGAAAATGCATTGTAAGGTAAGAGAGTAGAGAATTAGCCGTTTTGGCAGTGAGATTGTTCTGTCATGGTGTAACTGACCATAACATGGCTAAAGCGATATAATCATTCACCTTCAAGAAAGTGTTGATGGTGTGGAGCTCTCTCTCTTTCAGTCTCTCCATTGGCCTGTGGGTGCCTATAGAACTGTAGCTCTCACTGAAGTATTTGAAGCAGTCATTGACAAACCAAAAACTATTCTTCAGAGGTATGTAAAAGAGATATGGAATGGCATATCTAGCAAAACCCTTCCTTTAGCATTGTGTCAATAAGCCAATATAAACATCAGTGAAAAAGTGTAGCCTAAAGAATGAAATATTTCTTATTGATATTCACCCAATGTTGCATCAGGATATGATTGTAGAGCTTAACTCTGGATCTCTATTCAGCCTGGTAACATATTCATTTGAAGGAACTTCTATTGCTAACTTCCTGTGACAACATGGCACTATTCCTGTAGAGACTGCTGAGGAGTCCTGAAGCTGGTGGCTCATTCTATTCCCAGTTCCCAGCTTTCTAGCCAGCATCAGTAGCTACGCTCTGCACTAGTCACTGCCCTGGCTCTTCAGTGCTGATCCACTAGTCTGGCTCTCTGTTCCAACTGCTGAGTGCTGCCCTACTCTCTGTCCTATTCCATGAGATTTCTCCAGTTTAGGGATGCTGCCAGTCTGGCTGGCTAGATGTCCAGCTGCTGCCTATCTGTTTCATTTCTCCTTCCTGGTTATACCACTATCAGTAGTTTCTCACTTATAATTTGTGGCTTTCTGTTTCAGTTTTTCAAAGATACTGGTCCTTCCAGGACGGGCCCCAGAGCTCTCTCTATCATTGCCACCTGCTATTGTAGGTCCTGCTAAATTATAATGGAGTCAGATTCAATCAAAATCTTCAAAAGAACACTGCGTAATTATGAGAGGCTAAACAGACTGGGGCTGTTTTCCCTGGAGTGTCGGAGGCTGACGAGTGACCTTATAGGGGTTTACAAAATTGTGAGGGATAGGATAGGTTAAATAGACAAAGGCTTTTCCCTGGGGTCGAGGAGTCCAGAACTAGAGGGCATAGGTTTAGGGTGAGAGGGGAAAGATATAAAAGAGACCCAAGGGGCAACTTTTTCACACAGAGGGTGGTACATGTATGAAATAAGCTGCCAGAGGAAGTGGTGGAGGCTGGTACAATTGCAACATTTAAGGGGCATTTGGATGGGTAGTTGAATAGGAAGGGTTTGGAGGGATATGGGCCTGGTGCTGGCAGGTGGGACTAGATTGGGTTGGGATATCTGGACGGGTTGGACCAAAGGATCTGTTTCCATGCTATACATCTCTATGACTCTACGACTCTATAATTGCATGACAACAAGGGCAAACACTGTGTACTGGGTTCTGATGAGGAGTTCTTGAAGTACTTCCACTATCAGATAAAGAAGTGGCAGCAAAGGGCTCTCCCAGACACAATGGGCTGAATGAATTATTTTCGTGTAACCTTTGATGACTGTGATTCGTGACTCTGTGCTATAAATTTCTATGAGTGATCATGGACAAGATTATTTCATTGGTTTTGCTATTGTGTTCATTATGGTGTGCACATTGATATACTCAGCAACTGGAGAGCATTTGTGCATTCAAGACTGTGTGTTAAAATGTTCAGTTCTTTCTTTATGAAAGAGACATTTCAAAGCTCCAGTTACCAAGGGATCTCCCCCCATCCTTCAAAGGTTGGCATCAATAAGTAGGAAGATTAGAGGTAATATTTTGAGTATTTAAAGATCAGGCCAGCACTATAATCTGAATTTAAATCAGAATTTACAGACCAGAGTTGGACAACTGTGTGGCTGAATGTGGTTACAAGTTCTAGATGACACATTGCATGGCTTGTTGTTAAATTTCATTCAAGTTTCTTTAAAGGCTTACAGCTGTCCTGGGAAAGAAACGTTCAATGTCATAATTTCCCTTTATAGATAAATTTGGATTTAAAGTGGAGCACATTGCCTCTCTCAAGAGAATTACTGAAGCTGCTTCACATCAAAATATCTCATAACTGTTGCTGAATTTCTGTCTGGTTGAGACATCCCTGTCTTCAAAGAGTTGAATCTGTGGGAGGTTTTCTTTTCAGTGATATTAATGCCAATCTTCACACTTCTTCTCTTCCTGTCTGTGCTTCGACAGTTAATGTGCTGCAAATGCAGTTCCCTGTCATCTGAAATTATTATCAGTGGAATAACTATAGACCCATTTTTATTCAGCCTATAGAATTCAATAGAGAGTGGAACATAGGGTTACACATAATTAAATCATTTAATGTCTTGGTGAGATGAGAATGTGGTTAATTTGGCACATAGAATCCTATGTTGGAGGCATAGAATGCAAAAACAAAGATGTTATAGTGAACCATAATAAAACATGATTGAGTCTCAACTGAAATATTGTGTCTTTTTTTTATTCATGCAAGGCAAATCTGTGTTCCTGGCTGAACCCCAGCATTAATTGCCCTTCCCTAATTGCCCTTGAAAAGGTTACAGTGGCTACTAGTGGTACCTTGAACCACAACAGACAGTGTGCTGTATGTGTACTCACAATGCTATCTGGAAGAGGGCTCCAAGATTTTTTCCCAGTAACAATGAAGGAACAATGGTATAATTCCAAGTCAAACTTGTGGGCAAGAATGGGAACTTGCAGAACATGATGCCATTAGGGAAAGAATTCCAGGATTTTGACCCAACTGTGATATATTTCCAAGTCAGGATGGTGAGTGGCTTGGAGGGGAACTTGAAGGTGCTGGTTTTCAATGTGCTCTTAAAAGAGCCTTGGAGAGTTATTGCAGTGCATCTTGGACAGGGAAGAAAGGCTTGCATGTGGCATAAGACATTGTCACACTACAAACTATCAATCTGCTTCCATAAGCATTACCCCAGTGTCAGCTGGAAGGAGAGCTATACTGACACAATGTCAGTGGTAGAGGGAGTGAATGTTGAAGGTGGTAATTAGGTACCAATCATGCAGGATGCATTGTCTTGATGCTGTCAAGTTTTTTGAGTGTTGTTGGAGTGGACTCCAATAGTTAAGTTGGAAGTTCCATCACAGACCTGACTTGTTACTTGGAGGTGATAGGCAGAGGGTATGAAGGTTAAGAATATTTGATTTCAGCTTAGGAAATCCAAACATTGAAAAATTTTGGGGTAATTCAGAGGAGGCCTGACTGGACTTAGGAGCAAACAAAGTCTCTGTTCTAGAAATGAGTGTTTTCAAAGCAGTTAAGAAAATGAGTTACCCCTGTGGAAATGTTTAATTTGTTTAACTTCTAAACCAGAAGCATTTGCTTAGAAATCAGCAGGATATTAGAAGCTGGGAAAGTCTGATCTCTCATTTCTGTGAGTATACATGTACAAAGATGCCACAATTCACAAGACAGAGAGTTGCAAGAATCAGTTGTTTCAAAAATAGTGAAGCTTTTTCTCTGGATTTGAGTTGCTATAAGGTGACGGTGTTGAAGAATAAGTTGAAACTTTGTTTTGTTGGGTGTTTTAAGACCTTTCTAACTGTGTTCTATAGACAGCTGCAGGTTTTATTTGTTTCCTTTATTCTTTTTTCTTCTGTTTTGTTGTTAAAGAACTCTGCAGACATCTGTGGCAATGTTTCAATGATCAACCATCATGTTGAATAATATTTTTAACAAATGTGAACCATTAGGCCTGATTTCAGTCTGTGATTGACTTATCAGTTGGTAGCATCAGCTAGGATCATAACACACCAGAAAAGACATACAGCAACCATCTGACATTCTCTCAGTATCGATGATACAACAATCTTTCCAACTGATGCTGGGGTAATGCTTATGGAAGGAGATTATCACACTCTAAACTATCAATGTTTTATGCCACATGTTGTAACTGACCTGACCTGGAAGCCTTTCTTCCTTCTTTTAATCTTTTTAATTTCTGGGAGAATTGACTAACTACTCATCTGCAGAGAAGGCAGCTTCAGTAAGTAGTGCCTCCATATTTTTCAGAATGAGGATTTGCTGCTCAAATCAGATGGACAGAGCTGAAGGACCTGTGGATATAGATGCTCAAATCATTGAATGTTGCTTGTTGAGATGAGGATGTGGATATTTTGACACATGAAATTGGAGGCATAGAGTATGAAAACAAAGATGTTATACTGAAACACAACAAAATATAGTTTGAGTCTCACTGAAGTATGGTGTCAAAGTAATTTTATTAATGCAAGGCCAGTCTGTGTTCCTGGTTGGACCAGCATTAATTGTCCTTTTTAAATGCCCTTGAGAAAGTTACAGTTCCCACACCTTGAACCACTGCAATCAGTGTGCTGCATGTGCAATCACCTCCTGGTGAAGGAGCAGTGCTCCAAAAGCTTGTGATTTCAAATAAACCTGTTGGGCTAGAATCTGGCGTTGTGTAAGTTCTGACTTTTTCCCAGTGGCATTGAAGGAACAGTGGTATAATTCCAAGTCAGAATGTTGCGAAGCTCCGATGGGAGTTTGCAGAACGTGGTGGTCCCATGGATATGCTGCTGTATCTTTTTAAGTGACAGAGATTGTGGGTTTAGAATGTGCTGTTAAAAGAGCCTTGGTGAGGAGTATGAAGGTAAATAATTGACATGGAATTTCCAGCCCCGAGCTGCTCTTTCAGCCAAAGTACCTATGATATTTTTTTCATTTGTTTTTGGGATGTGGACTTTGCTGGCCCGGTCAACATTTATTGCCAATCACTAACTAACTTTGAATTGCTGGTGGTGAGCTGTCTCCTTAAATGGCTGCAGTCCATTTGTATAGGAAACACCCATAATGCTATTAAGGAGAGAGTGTCAGGACTTTGTCCCAGTGATACCAAAGGGTGATGATTGGCTTAGAGAAGAATTTTCATGTGATGGTGTACCCAAGTAACTGCTGCCCTGATCATGGGTCTGAAAGGTAATGTCTAAGGAGCGTTGGTGAATAACTTGACTTTTCTGTCATGGTTTGAAACAACTGAGTGACTTGCTAGGCACTTAAGAGTCCACAATTTTGCTATCAGTCTGGAGTCACATGCAAGCCAGACCAGGTGAAGGGAGGCAATGGCATGTTGTTATTATTGCTGTTATTATTACTGTTAATCCAGAGACACAGGTAATGTTCCAGGTTCGAATCCCAACATAGCACACAGTGGTATTTGAATTCATTAAAAATCTGGACTGTCTATAATCCATCTAAAATCCATCTGCTTCACCAAAGTCTTTTAGGGAAGGAAACTGCCATCCTTACCTGGTCTAGTCTATGTGACTCCTGACCCACAGCAACTCTTACCTGCTCTCTTGCCCTCAAATATCCTTCCTTCACAGACATTACGGGATCTGATGGACCTCTTACAAAAAACAATGGTTTCATGTCTCTACATTTCAAGATGAGAAGCCGTATGAGATGGTACAGAAAGGAATTACAAGCTATGGGTCTAGGTAGGGGAGACATCACCTCTCTGGAAAATTGAGAGAAAAAGAAAATTGAGGAGGTTTGGGAGAAGATTTAACAGAGGTGTTCAAATTTCTGTGTCACCTGGAGAGAGTAGAAAGGTAAAAGCTGCTCCCATTTGTGGAAATATCAAGGAAGAGAGGGCTTGGATTTAAGAAGACAGACAAAAGAAACAAAGGCGACATGAGACAAAACTTTGTTTTTACAAAGGATCTGGAATGCAGCATCTGAGGGTATCATCAATTCATCAAGAATTGTGTAAGTATTTGAAGATGGAAACGATGGAGGAATGAGATTACTTGAATTGAATTTACAGAGCGCTTGTAGGACTTTACAGGAATGGTACTCTTTTGGTCTATGATTCTTTATTCAGTTTTGAATACAGAGAAAGAGGAACTGCTCGAGTGATCATTGAAACCCTACAGCATAGAAACAGGTCATCCAGCCCAACAAGTCCACCCTCTGAAGAGTAATCAACTCTACCCTATTACTCTATCTTTACCCATAACCTACACATCCCTGAATGCCAAGGACAATTTAGCATGGCCAATTCACCTAACCTGCAAATCTTAGGATTGTGGGAGGAAACTGGAGCACCCAGAGGAAGCTCATGCATACACGGGGAGAATGTACAAAATTCCACACAGACAGTCGTTTGAGGCTGGCATCGAACCTGGGTCCCTGGCACTGAGAGGCAGCAGTGTTAACCACTGAGCCATCATGATCTTGGTAAAAAGCACCTCCCCAATTCCATTCCAATTCCCCAATGAAAGAGTTCCAAGCCAAAAGGTTAATGATGACTGTAAATCAGTAGAGACAGTCACTCTTTTCAAGCATGTGTTTTAAAGGTATGTTTGACATTTATTATCACATTTGTCATATTTTATTGGTCTTAGAAAGCATGCTATTAATGTCAAGGAAGTCACATAAACCCTCTGCCTTTATTATATGTTCCTTCATTCACAACATGAATAATCTTTCTTATTTATTTACAGGGCATACAATCACTCATGTTAAGCCCCTGTTGCACTCTATAGTGCTATGCTCTGGATGTAACTGCACCTCTTGACATCCAGATGACATTCTCACTCTTTGTAATTTTCTTGTAGGAGAAAATATTAACCAAAACCTATAAACTGCTGTTGATATTCAAATCCTGCATCAGTCTGTCATTTGTCACTTCCCAGACTCTTCCCTTCACCTGACCAAACAGTATGGCAAAGACTCAATTCATTGCTCGAACACCAACATTATCCCACCTATTTAACTGAACCTAGGTCGGCATCAAGTGGAAAACCTCACCTTCTCCAAGCCTGTTTCTTTGCATTTCACCCAGATTCATTCATGTTACATGTGAACATATGAACTGGAAGCAGAAGTAGGCCATTCAGCCCGTGGTGCCTGCTCCACTATTTAATAAGATCATGCCTGATCTGTTCATGTTTCAAACTCCACATTCCTATCTACCCCTGATAACATTTGATTATAAGAATCTATCCACTCCCAACTTAAAAATATTCAATGACCCCACAGCCACTGCTTTCTGAAGGAGTATGCTCCAAAGGCACACAATCTTCTGAGAGGAAGCCATTCTCTTCACGAGAGTCTGACGAGGATTGCCCTTCATTTTTAAACAGTGCCTTAGTTCAAACAGTGCCTTCTAGACTCACACTCAGGAGGTAAAATCCCTTCCATGTTAATGTTGTCAAGACCATTCCAGATCTTAAATGATCTTCTGGTGAATAATTCCATTTTTGAATAACCCTGCAGCTATTATTGTGATCCCACTCAATTTATAGTTTAGCAACATCTGATTCCTTGTCAATCCAACTAAAGACGATCCAAACTTAGATTTTGCCATTCTCCCTGAAGGTCAGCATATTTGTTGGCAGTGTTAATGGTATTGCCCAATGCAATGTTCCCCATTTTCAATCGCAATGCATTATTCAGCACATGTGCTTTACCTTGTGCATTGTCATAAACTATTCTGGGGACTGATAGCTCACAACTTTAATTTATTCATCTGCCCAGTTTTACTCATGTTTATTATTATTTTCATTTTCAATAAATAATTGCATGTAACTGGCTTCAATTCCAAAAGCCCTACAGCCAATATATGGTGTGAGATGTATTTTTAAGCAGTTACTTAACCTAACATGATTGTGCATTTTGTGATAATTTGCTGCATTTGTTGAGAAGAGTTTTTTTTGGTTTCAAAATCCCTGAGCTCCTGTTGAATGGATTCATATTCTGAATTTAGATATATTTTGAAATCTCAGACTGTGGTTACACATTGCTTCTTGTATTATTATGCATATTGTGTTCAGACAGGCTCCAGAGCATTTTTAATGCCTTTATTTTTGTAATAAATCCCTTCCACAATTTGTACTTGGCTGACAGTACAGCTGTAATTATGAGATAATTTTCGACATAATTCTAGCTTCTGCAGTACGTATTTGCCTGTACCATAGCTATCTAATTTTCTTACATTTTGGTGGCTACTTAGTGGAAAATGATGCATGTAGATTGAGATAAAAATTAGCAATTGACTGGTTTGAAAAATCATTGGTTTAATTTCTCATTCATTCTGGTGTTTATTTACTTTCTGAAATCCACTAGCATAGTTTACCAACTTAAAATTCTGATAAAGAAAGAATGTCACAATTGTGTTTTCTTTAGAAATAGCATTTTGAAGATAATTTACTTTAGAAGAAAAGTAGAAATTCAGACAAGACATTTTACATTTTAATTAGCCTACTAGTAATGCTCTTGTCTTTGTGATAGTTGTGACTTCATGTCCCATTAATCTGTGCTGGCATTGCAGAAAAGGAATGAGGGAGTACAGCATTGTATGAAGTGCCATCTTTCAGACATCAGACTAAGTAATCAAGTTCTGTCTGAGCTCTCATATAAACGATCCTTCTGCATGATGTGGAGAAAAGGACAAGAATCTTCATGGTTTGGTCAATATTTTGGAATAGTTCTATAGGATCTTTTACATGCAGAGAGAGTAGAAGGGTTTTGCTTCCACATCTCATCTGTAAGGTGGTACATGGAACGGTGCAGCGCACTGTCAACATTGCATTAAAGTGACCACTTGGATTACGTGCTTAAGTGTCTAAAGATCCAAAATTCTCATCCTTGTTTTAAATTCTTCCATGGTCTCACCCTTCTCTATTTCTGTAGCTACTGCCAGCTCTGCAATTTCTGCATTCTTCAAACTCTGGTCTTTTGAGCATTCCTGATTTTAGCCTTACCACCAGAGATGGCCATGCCTTCAAGTATCCACTGCCTTAATTTTAGAAACTCCTATTTAAATCATCAGCCCAACTCCCTTTCCTTCTTTAAGATGCTCCTTAAAAGCTCTTTCACCCAAATGTTGGTAATTAACATTGATATCTCCTTACGTAATGTAATGTTAAATTTATCATGATAATGTCGCTACAAAGTGTCATTGTCTTTCTTTTACTACATTAAAAGGTGCTATAACATGGAAAGTTGTTGTTGTTTGAATAACAGAAACCCACGCTCCATTGGATCTAATATAGTTCATGTTTTCACAGAGGGGAGCAAAGCAGTCAAATGTACTTTAACTAATACTTGCATCAAGTGTTGCCAGAGCAATTATATTTTGAAAGAGAAAAAAGACATTAAACTGCTATGACTGAGCTAGACTTAGCTCACAAGTGGTTAAATCTCCAGACACCTGTGCTGGGGCATATAGATTAGGTTTGAGCTGGTGATGTCTGACTCAACATGCTTCAGACAATGAAAGATAGTTTAGCAATCTAATGATTGTTCACATTCATTGCTGTGACAACTCCATTCATTTTGAACTCAACAGGGGTCATTGCCAAGTTAAGCTGGTGGATTCAGTTTCTGGGTAAGGGAAGTAGTCAGTTCATTCTGCAGAATACACATGACTGAGCAAGCGTAGAAGGCTTTTGTAAACTTCTGCCACACTTCTTGCAATGTTTGGAAAATAATGAACTTGCCACACCGATGCACAGGTCTTATGGATACTTTCAGGTAGTTTGATTGAAAGCCGACACTGAAGAGGCAATGAAGGTAAGGGATGCATGGTGATCATCATTCAAAATTGGATATATTTTGGAATAGTTCCTGAGGACTGGTAGGTGCAAATATGGCACCCCGTTTAAGAAAAATAGAAGGAGAGAACAGTGAGCTGCATTGAGACTGACATTAGTGGTAAGGAAAATACCAGAAGCTATTGTAATGGATGTAATACTGGCATACTGTAAAAATAATGATCTGATTGGGAAGGCTAAACATGAATTTATGAAGGGCAAAATCACATTTGAAAAACACGATCGAGTTTTTTTTTAAGGATCTGACTAGTAAAGTACATAATGGGAAATCAATGGATGTGGATTTGAGTTTTTAGAAGGCTTTTGATAAGAGTTTAAATAGGAGCTTAGGAAACAAATTTAGATAGGCCTGATGGATAAGGCACTGACATCCTTATCCAGAGATAGGAGCTAATATATTGACATAGATTGAAGATTGGTTAATGGAGCATGCAAGGTTTCAAAAAGGAAAGAGAGAGGCAAAAGTGGACACTGGACCACTGGAAAATGAGGCTGGAGAAGTAGTAGTGAGGAACAAAGAAATGGTGGAGGAACTGAATAGGTACTTTGTATCAGTCTTCATGCTGGAAAATACCAGTAGCATTCCAGAAATTCAAGAGAGTCAGGGGCAGAAGTGAGTGTAGTAGCCATCACTATGGAGAAGGTGCTGGGGAAGCTGAAAGATCTGAAGGTGGATAAATCACCTTCACCGAGTAGACTTCTCCTCAAAGTTCTGAAGGAGATAGCTGAAGAGATTAAGGTATTGGTAGTGATCTTTCAGCAATCACTGGAATCAGAGAAGGTCCCAAGGAAAGGAAAATGGCAAATGTAATACCCTGTTTAAGAATGGAGGGAGGCAGAAGGCAGGAATTTACAGGCCGGTTAGCCTGACCTCTATCATTGTTAAGAGTTTAGAGTCCATTATTAAGGATGAAGTTGCAAAGTACTTGCAAGTGCATGGCAAAATAGAGGTGAGTCAGAATGGTCTTGTCAAGGGGAGATCATGCCTGACAAGTCTGTTTGAATTATTTTGAGGAAGAAATGAGCAAGTTACACAAAGGATTACCAGAAGGCCGTTGACAAGGTGACATACAGAAGGCTGATAAATAAGACACAATGGTATTAGAGGCAAGACACTGGCATGCATAGAGGATTGGCTGACCTGCAGAAGGCAGAGAGTGAGGAGAAAGGGGTCTTTTTCAAGATGGCAGCTGATGACCAGTAGAGTTCCACAGTGGTCAACATTGGGACACAATTATTTAATTATACATTAATGATCTGGATAAAGAAACTGAGTGTATTGTTGCTAAGTTTACAGAAAAAAAGACATAAAGATGGATGGAGGAACAGGTAGTGTTGAAGAGGCAGAGAGGCTGCAGAAGGACTTGGCTAGACTAGAAGAATGGGCAAAGAAGTGGCAGATGGAATACAATATGAGCAAGTGTGAGGTTATCACTTTGGTAAGAATGAGAGATAGACTATTTTGTCAACAGGGAAAAACTTCAGAAATTTGAAGCACAAAGGGACTTGGGATTCAAAATTCAGGATTCAAAACTCAAGATTCTCGTAAGGTTAACATGCAGGTTCAGTAGGAAGGCAAATGCAATACTAGCATTCATTTTGAGAGGACTACAATACAGGAGCAGAGATGTACAGCTGAGGCTGTACAAGGCTTTGGTTAGCAGTTGGAATATTGTGTGCAGTTTTAGGTGCTCTTTTTGGAGGAAGAATGTGCTGGCATTGGAGGAGGTCCAGAGGAGGCTCATAGGAATGAATCTGGGAATCAAGAGCTTGTCATATAAGGAGTGCCTGAGAACTCTGGATCTATCCTTGGAGTTTAGAAGGATAAGCGGCAATTTCATTGAAACTTGCAGAATGCTGAGAGGCCTAAATAGAGTGGACGTGAAGAAGTGGGACAGGATAAGACCCAAGTGCATAACCTCAGAGTGAAGAGATGACCCTTGAGCACTGAGATGAGGAAGAATGTCTTCAGCCTGAAGGTGGTTAATCTGTGGAAATCATTGTTGCAGAGGGCTGTGGAGGGCAAGTCATTGAGTGTATATAAGATAAGGTCAGGGATCAAGGCTTCTGGGGTGAAAGCAAGAGATTAGCGTTGGGAAGGATATCAACCCTGATTGAATATCAGAAGAGAATTGATGGACTAAATGGAGTAATTCTGCTCTTATATCTTCTGGCTTTATCTATATATCAGATTCTTAAGAGGCTTAACAGAGTAAATGCTGAGCGGATGTTTCCCCTCATGGGAGAGTCCAGGACCACAGAGCATAGTCTCAGAATTAAGGGGTGCCGATTTAAGATTGAGATGGGGAGGAATTTCTTCTATCAAATGATTGAGAGTTTTTGGAACTCCTTGTCACAGAGCACTGTTGGGGCAACGTCCTTGTATATGTTTAAAGCTGAGCTCGGTTCTTGATCAGTACGGGAATCAAGGATTATGGGGAAAGGACAAGAAAGCAGACATGAGGAGTGTTGAATTAGCCATGATCGTGTTGAATGGTGCAGCAGGCTCGGGCTGAATGGTCCACTCCTATTCCTACTTCTTATGGTGTTGTGGTCTTCAATGATTGTAAGAGATCCACCTTTCTGAGGCTAGTGTCTGAACACAAATGTAACAATAAGTTAATAACAAACTTAAAACTTTCCAACTAAATTCTTCAACTCATAAGGATTCACACCTGGTTCCGGGACTACAGTGTATGAAAGGAAACACACAAGAAGCAGGGTTTGTATCTAATTACACACTTTCACCAAGTTTAATTATGTCATAATTGTTCCTCTGTAATATTACAGTCATGTATTGTTGCATCAAAGGTGATTTTCATTACCAGCACTAGTTATAAATAAGACTTAGCTGGCACCCGCACTGTGCATTATAATGAAGACCTGAAGAGCCAAATGTAATCCAATTACAGCAGTAAAGCTGCAGTTACAGCAGGCACAATCTCAAACTGCTGTCTGTGGAGTCCAATGTGCAATCAGCAAACTCAAGTTCTGTTCCTGACGGTGGGTCAAATAGAGGTCAGAGATAAAGAAGTCTTGCTGAATTGCGCTCAGATACACGTGCAGGGCTCTGCTCCCTGGGTGGCTAATATCAATGTCAAGACTATGCACGTGAAACCATCACTGTGAATTCAAACCAGTGGGAGATAGCTCCTTTAAGATTAAAATTCTTGATGTTCCTAATCTCCCATCCAGGTAAAAATCCATTTTTTTTTCAGCAGCAGTTGGAGAGGGAGGAGTGACAGCAAGAAACAGATTCCTGACGGGAAGGTAAATTTAAAATACGTAAAAGCTTACCTCATGTCTAGGTGGAATGCATACTGAGCAGGAGTGGACATGGGACTACTGGGTAAGTGAGGATTTATATTTGGATGGTTGCTTGGCCTGAAACACAACTCTGGTACTGTCTTCTGCCCATCCTCCTCTAACCAAAAAAAAGATTCCGTGCGCAGAATTGGGAAGGTGACTAGTTTGTTATTTTTTAGCTTTTCAGTCTTGTTGGGAATTTAGAATAGTGGGAATGGAGGTTAGGCCAGTTGAATGTGGGAGGTAACGGTCACCAATAGTCTCCTGCTGACTGCATCAGTGGGAAGTGCACCAAACTCCAACTCTTTGAAAACTGCGTTAGGGAGCTGGAGCTTGATGAATGTCGGATCATTTGGGAGGTGGAGGAGGTTATTGAGAGGAGTTACAGGAAGATAGTCACACCTCAGGTAAAACAAAAAGGTAGGTGGGTTACTTTCAGGGAACAGAAAGGGAACTTGCAGGCCGTTCCCCTCAATAACAAATATACCATTTTTGATACTGTTGGGGAGGATGACTTACCAGGGGTAAGCAATGGGGCACAGGTCTCTGGCATAGAGTCTGTCCCTGTTGATCAGAAGGGAAGGGGGAAGAGGAGCAGAGCATTAGTCATTGGGGACTCCATAGTAAGGGGGACAGATAGGAGGTTTTGTGGGAATGAGAGATACTCACATTTGGTGTGTTGCCTCCCAGGTGCCAGGGTTCATGATGTCTCTGATCATGTTTTTGGGCTCCTTGAGGGGGAGGTGGAGCAGCCCCGAGTCGTGGTCCATATAGGTACCAACGATATAGGTAGGAAGAGGGAAGGGGATTTAAGGCAGAAATTCAGAGAACTAAGGTGGAAGCTTAGAGATGGAACGAACAGAGTGGTTATCTCTGGTTTGTTGCCCATGCCTGTGCTAGCGAGGTGAGGAATAGGGAGAGAGAGGAGTTGAACACGTAGCTGCAGGGATGGTGCTGGAGGGAGGGTTTTGGATTCCTGGATAACTGGGGCTCTTTCTGGGGTAGGTGGGACCTTGACAAACAGGATGGTCTTCACCTGAACCAGAGGGGTACCAATATCCTGGGGGGGGAAATTTGCTAATGCTCTTTGGGTGGGTTTAAACTGATTCAGCAGAGGGGCGGGAACCTAAATTGTAGTTCAAGTATACAGGAGGATGAGAGTAGTGAAGTCAGAACTAAGATTTCAAGGTCGCAAGAAGGCACTAGCAGGCAAGATGTTGGATTGAAGTGTGTCTACTTCAACATCAGGAGCATCCGGAATAAGGTGGGTGAACTTGCAGCATGGGTTGGTGCCTGGGATTTCGATGTTATGGCCATTTTGGAGACATGGATAGAGCAGGGAGAGGAATAGTTGTTGCAGGTTCTGGGATTTAGATGTTTCAGTAAGAACAGAGAAGATGGTAAAAGAGGTGGGGGTGTAGCATTGTTAGTCAAGGACAGTATTAAGGTGGCAAAAAAGATGTTTGATGACTCATCTACTGAGGTAGTATGGGCTGAGGTTAGAAACAGGAAAGGAGAGATCATCCTGTTGGAAGTTTTCTATAGGCCACCAAATAGTTCCAGAGATGTAGAGAATGGAATAGCAAAGATGATCCTTGATAGGAGCTAGAGTGACAGGGTGGTTATTATAAGGGACTTTAACTTTCCAAATATTGACTGGGAACACTATAGTTCAAGTACTTTAGATGGGTCAGTTTTTGTCCAATGTGTGCAGGAAGGTTTTCTGACACAGTAGGTAGACAAGCCAACAAGGCGAGACCATATTGGATTTGGTACTGGGCAATGAACCCGGCCAGATTTTAGATTTGGAGGTAGGTGAGCACTTTGGTGATAGTGATCAAGGCTTTCTATAGGTATATCAGGAATAATCAAGGATAGTAGTGGGAAGTTGTGCATCGATCAGAGGAGATAGGGGAAGTGCTAAGTCCATACTTTTCAACAGTATTCGCACTAGGAAAAGATAATGCTGAGATACCGGCTACTAGACTAGATGGGATTGAGGTTTAGAAGGAGGAGGTGTTAGCAATTCTAGAAAGTGTAAAAATAGATAAATCTCCTGGGCCTGATGGGATTTATCATAAGATTCTGTGGGAAGCCAGGGAGGTGATTGCCGAGCCTTTGGCTTTGATCCTTATGTCATCATTATCTACATAAATAGTTCCAGAAGACTGGAGGATAGCAAATGTTGTTCCCATTGTTCAAGAAGGGGATTGGAGAAACCCTAATAATTATTGACGAGTGAGCCTTACTTTGGTTATGGGTAAAGTGTTGGAAAGAGTTATAAGAGATGGTATTTATAATCATATAGAAAGGAATAAGTTGATTAGGGGTAATCAACATGGCTTTGTGAAGGGTAGGTCATGCCTCAAACCTTGTTGAGTTCTTTGAGAAGGTGAGCAAACAGGTGGATGAGGGTAAAGTGTTGATGTGATGTATATGGATTTCAGTAAGGTTCACCACGGTAGGCTATTGCATAAAATTTGGAGGCATGTGATTGAGGCTGCTTTTGCGGTTTGGATCAAAAATTGGCGAGCTGAAAGCAGGCAGAGTTAAAAATCATACAACACCAGGTTATAGTCCAACAGATTTACTTGGAAGCACTAGCTTTTGGAGCACTGCTCCTTCATCAGGTGGTTGTGGACAATAAGATCGTAAGACACAGAATTTACAGCAAAAGTTTACAGTGTGATGTATTTGAAGTTATATATTGAAAAAGACTTGGATTGTTTGTTAAGTCTCTCGCTTACGACCTTAACTTACGAACTTCTACTCCACAACCATCTGATGAAGGAGCAGCGCTCTGAAACCTAGTGCTTCCAAATCAACCTGTTGGACTATAACCTGGTGTTGTATGATTTTTAACTTTGTACACCCCAGTGCAACACCAGCACCTCCGAATCATGAAAGAAGACAGTGTGGTGGTTGGGGAAATATTTATCCTGGCATTCAGTTTTGTGTGGTGTACCGCAACGATCTGTTTTGGGTCCACTGCTGTTTTGTCATTTTTATAAACGACCTGCATGAGGGCTTAGAAGGTTAGGTTAGTAAATTTGCAGACGACGCTAAGGGTCGGTAGAGTTGTGGATAGTGACAAAGATGTTGCAGATTACAGAGGGACATAGATAAGCTGCAGAGCTGGGCTGAGAGGTGGCAAATGGAGTTTAATGTGGAAACGTGTGAGGTGATTCACTTTGGAGGGAGTAACAGGAGTGCAGAGTACTGGGCCAATGGTTAGATTCTTGACAGTGTCGATGAGCAGAGAGATCTTGATGTCCTTGCAAGTTGCCACCCAGATTAATATGGTTGTAAAGAAGGAATACAGAATGTTAGCCTTTAATGGTAGAGGGATTGAGTTTTGGAACCATGAAGTCATGCTGCAGCCGTACAAAACTCTGCTGCGGCTGCACTTGGAATATTGCGTACAGTTCTGGTCACCACATTATAGGAAGGATGTGGAAGCTTTGGAAAAGATTCAGAGGAGATTTACTCGGATGTTGCCAGGTATGGAGAGAAGGTCTTACAAGGAAAGGCTGAGGGACTTCAGGCTGTTTTCGTTAGAGAGAAGAAGGTTGAGAGGTAACTTAATTGATACATTCAAAATAAAAAAAGGGTTAGATAGTTGGACAGTGAGAGCCTTTTTCCTTGGATGGTGATGGTTAGCAAGAGAGGACATAGTTTTAAATTGAGGAGTGATAGATATAGGACAGATGTCAGAGGTAGTTTCTTTACTCAGAGTAGTACGAACATGGAACGCATTGCCTGCATTAGTTGTAGACTCACCAACTTTGGTCATTGGGCTCCCAGCTCCACACCCACACCAGGTCCTAGCTCCCAGCCCTGCTGAGTTTTCACCATCCTCTCCCCCCGCTCCCACATCTCCCCCTCACTGAGGACAAACGATCAGTCCTCAGCAAAGGCCTTACCTTTGTCCCCCTCTGCCCACACATCAATGAAGTTAATACGCGTTGTGACGTCGAACAGTTCTTCCACCGCCTCCGCCTCTGAGCTTACTTTTTCAATCAGGTCTCCCGCCCACCTTCCAAGGACCCCTTCGCCTGCCTCCAACACACTCCATCCACCTGGACACTCCACGCTGGCCTATTGCCCACCCTCGATCTCTTCATTTCCAACTGCTGCTGAGACATTAATTGCCTCAACCTGTCTACCCCCCTCCCCCACTCCAACCTCTCACCCTCACAACATGCTGCCCTCCACTCCCTTTGCTCCAATCCCAACTTCACCATCAAGCCAGCAGATAAAGGGGGTGCAGTGGTAATCTGGCACACTGACCTCTACACCGCTGAAGCCAGACACCAACTCGAAGACACCTCCTTCTACAGCCCCTTCGACCATGACCTCACTCCCCATCACCAAACCATCATCTCCCAGACCATTCACAACCTCATCACCTCAGGAGATCTCCCACCCACAGCTTCCAACCTCATAGTCCGGGAGCCCCCGCACCACCCGATTCTACCTCCTTCCCAAGATCCACAAGCCTGACTACCCCAGCCAATACATTTTCTCAGCCTGCCCCTGCCCCACCAAACTCATCTCCACCTACCTCGATACTGTCCTCTTCCCCACTAGCCCAGGAACTCCCCACATATGTTCGAGGCATCACCCACTCCCTCCACCTCCTCCAAGACTTTCATTTCCCCAGCCCCCAATGCCTCATCTTCACCATGGACATCCAATCCCTCTATACCTCCATCCAACATAACCAGGGCCTCCAAGCCTTCCGTTTCTTCCTCTCCCGACATCCCCAACAGTACCCTTCCACTGACAATCTTATTCGTTTGGCTGAATTGGTCCTCACCCTTAACAATTTCTCCTTCGAATCCTCCCATTTCCTCCAGACCAAAGGGGTAGCCCTGGGCACCTGTATGAGCATCAGCTATGCCTGTCTCTTTGTCAGCTACACAGACCAGTCCTTCTTCTGTAGTTACACCGGCACCACTCCCCACCTCTTCCTCTGCTACATTGATGACTGTATTGGCGCCACCTCGTGCTCCCGCGAGGAGGTTGAGCAGTTCATCAACTTCACCAACACATTCTACCCTGATCTTAAATTCACCTGGACCATCTCTGACACCTCCATCCCCTTCCTGGATCTCTCCATCTCCATCAATGATGACCGACTTGACACTGACATTTTTTACAAACCCACCAACTCCCATAGCTACCTGGATTACACCTCTTCCCACCCTACCTCCTGCAAAAATGCCATCCCGTATTCCCAAATCTTCCGCCTCCGCCATATCTGCACCCAGGAGGACCAGTTCCACCACAGAACACACCAGATGGCCTCCTTCTTTCGAGACCACAATTTCCCTTCCCACATGGTTGAAGATACCCTCCAATGCATCTCATCCAATCCCGCACCTCTGCCCTCAGGCCCCACCCCTCCAACCGTAACAAGGACAGAAC
>NC_057726.1:20907744-20917536 GCF_004010195.1 Chiloscyllium plagiosum | reverse complement strand
CTCTGACCTATCACCTTCATCCCCACCCCCATTCGCCTATTTTACTCTTCGCCCCCGCCCGCCCCATTTATATCTCCACCCTGGAGGCTCCCTGCCTCCATTCCTGATGAAGGGCTTTTGCCCAAAACGTCGATTTTCCTGCTCCTCGGATGCTGCCTGACTGGCTGTGCTTTTCCAGCACCACTCTAATCTAGACATCTGGACAAGAATGGAATAGTGTAGGTTAGATGGTCTTCAGATTGGTGTCACAGGTCGGCACAACATCGAAGGTCGAAGGGTCTGTACTGCACTGTGATGTTCTTTGTTCTATGTTCTAATCCCTAAATTGCAAGCCAGATAAGACAACAAGTTGCCCACCCACAATTACAGGAATTCTTTAAACCCAATCTATGAGGCAGAGCGTTTCCCAACGGAAGTACTTTAGTCCAGTACAGCTCAGTGGTCCATGCAGACAGGCAGCAGCAGACTGAATCGACATTGAAATCATGCCCCTTTTTACAACAGTAGCTGCAGCATTCCATGGTTTAAAGGTCCCACTTTGTAAGTGATTGAAAAGAGGTCAGTTTGGAGCTAAGTGTGGAGGGGAGTGGGGTACAATGCTATGTGGCAGATGGGTAGAGTGCCAAGTAGGTGACGGGCACAGATTCCAGAAAATAGTTTTCGAAGCTTGGTGCTGTGATGATTGGGTAGGTTGATGCGTAAGCACGCAAAGACTTAGGGTAGGTCAGAGTAGAGCCAGTTGGAGTGGGAGTGACATATGGATCAGCAGGGGATTTGGATCAGGTCAGGTCAAGGGGTGTCAGTGCGGAGGAGTCCGGTGGATGTTTCAGTCAGGAGGGGTCAGGTGTCCATGGTGGATATGGGGATGGATTGGATCATTGGTAAATGGGTTTCTGTGGTGTGTCAGATGCCAGGCAAAAGGGGGCTTGGGTTCATGGGTGCTCGGGCTCAGGGATGGGTAGGCATCTCTGGAGGAACAGACGTTGGTCAAGAGTGGGAGTGTTGGGAGTCAGTGGTGAGTTGTGGGTCAGTTTAATGGTTAGCAGGAGATAGAGCAGCATTTAATCCCTCTAACATTTTCTGGCTAAATATTAAGGTAGTTAAGTCAGAAATCCTTCAAATTCTCCAAAACTAACTCAAATCTGGAGACTTGGAGAAGTCCGGATGTTGGACAATTGCACATCTGCAATTTCAACTTTCCAATTTCAACTTTCAAATTTCAGTACAGACAGCAACATCTGGAATTCCACATTGCCCCAAATGCAGCTGTTCCTCTCTCCCTGACAGAAACTGCAGTCTTTTCATCAGGAGTTCAGGGTCCATGTGTTTGGGACCAATAAGATAGGGTCCTGGGTCCTGAGTTACTTTGCTGATACAGCACTACACAAAGGCCTCATTGAGTTGTGGTCAGATGACCCATGACCTCCAGGATTGTTATAGAAATATTGATATTTTTCATGATTATGGATCAAAACATGAGTGATACATTAATGTATTTGTTAAATGTTCACAGAAATACAAATGCATTGTATTTTTCACTTATTTCCACATGAAAGTATTTTGCCACAAGTTTCTTTACGGATTTTATAAATACATTTACTGAGATATTTATATCATCGATCGTCACAGGTGAGGTGCCAGAAGACTGGAGGTTGTCTAACGTGATGCCACTGTTTAAGAAAAGTGGTAAGGAAAAGCCAGGGAACTATAGACAGGTGAGCCTGACATCGGTGGTAGGCAAGTTGTTGGAGGGAATCCTGAGGGACAGGATTTATTATTTGGAAAGGCAAGGACTGAATAGGGATAGTCAGCATGACTTTTTGCGTGGGAAATTATGTGTCACAAACTTGATTGAGATTTTTGAAGAAGTAACAAAGAGGATTGATGAGGGCAGAACAGTAGACATGATCTTTATGGACTTCAGTAAGGTATTTCATAAGGTTCCCCATGGGAGATTGGTTAGCAAGGTTAGATCTCACAGAATACAGGGAGAACTAGCCATTTGGGTACAGAACTGGCTCGAAGGTAGAACACAGAGGGTAGTGATGGAGGGTTGTTTTTCAGACTGGAGGCCTGTGACCAGTGGAGTGCCACAAGGATCGGTGCTGGGTCCATGACTTTTCATCATTTATATAAATGATTTGAATGTGACCATAGGATGTATTGTTAGTAAGTTTGCAGATGACACCAAAATTGCAGTGTAGTAGATAGCGAAGAAGGTTACCTCAGATTACAGCAGGATCTTGATCAGATAGGCCAATGGGCTGAGGAGTGACAGATGGAGTTTAATTTAGATAAATGCGAGGTTCTGCATTTTGGAAACACAAATCAGAGCAGGTCTTATACATTTAAAGCTAAGGTCCTGGGGAGTGTTGCTAAACAAAGAGACCTTGGAGTGCAGGTTCATAGTTCCTTGAAAGGAGAGTCGCATGTAAATAGGATAGTGAAGAAGGCGTTTGGTATGCTTTCCTTTTTTGGTCAGAGCAATGAGTATAGGAGTTGGAACGTCATGTTACAGCTCTACAGGACATTGGTTAGGCCACTTTTGGAATATTGTGTGCAATTCTGTTCTCCTTCCTCTACTGGATGTTATAAAGTCATAGAGATGTACAGCATGGAAACAGAACCTTCGGTCTAACTTGTCTATGCCGACCAGAATAGCCCAACCCAATCTAGTCCCACCTGCCAGCACCTGGCCGATATCCCTATTCATATATCCGTCCAGATGCCTTTTAAATGTTGCCATTGTACCAGCCCCCACCACTTTCTCTGGCAGCTCATTCCATACACGTACCACCCTCTGTGTGAAAAAGTTGCCCCTTAGGTCTCTTTTATATCTTTCCCCTCTCACCCTAAACCTATGCCCTCTGGTTCTGGACTCCCCCACCCCAGAGAAAAGACCTTGTCTATTTATCCTATCGATGCCCCTCATAATTTTGTAAACCTCTATAGGGTTGCTCGTCAGCCCCCGATGCTTCAGGGAAAACAGCCCTCGCCTGTTCAACCTCTCCCTATAGAACAAACCCTCCAACTCTGGCAACATCTTTGTAAATCTCTTCTGAACCCTTTCAGGTTTCTCAACGTCTTTCCGATAGGAAGGAGACCAGAATTGTACGCAAAGGGTGTTATGAAACTTGAAAGGGATTGAGCTATCGGGAGAGGTTGAATAGGCTAGGGTTGTTTTCCCTGGAGCATCGGAGGCTGAGGGGTGACCTTATAGAGGTTTATAAAATTATGACGGGTATAGATAGGATAAATAGACTAGGTCTTTTCCCTGGGGTGGGGGAGTCCAGAACTAGAGGGCATAAGTTTAGGGCGAGAGGGGAAAGATTTAAAAGGGACCTTAGGGGCAACTTTTTCACACAGAGGGTGGTGCATGAGGAATGAGCTGCCAGAGGATGTGGTGGAGGCTGGTACAATTGTAACATTTAAAAGGCATCTGTAAGGGTATATGAATAGGAAGGGTTTGGAAGCCTATGGACCAAGTGCTGGCAAATGGGACTAGTTTAGGTCAGGATATCTGGTCAACCCAGATGAGTTGGACCGAAGGGTCTGTTTCCATGCTGTACATCTGTGACTCCTTGACTAAGTCCAGTTGCTTGTTCCTCTAATTTTGTGTAGCATTAAACGTCGTGACAAAACTGATTTGTTGTCTTGGTGGTTTTGCAGTGGACATCGGTTACATTTTTCAAGTTTCACAATGAACAAGATAGATGTAACAGCATAAAAAAAATGATGTGACAAGAACAAAATGTTCAGGTTTTGACTTCACTTCAGTCTTGCTTCCTTCCTGATTTACCACATTTATCTTTTTGTTCTCTTATTTTGGTCCTTCATCTTTCTTTTCTCAATACGAGTAATAGCAATGTATTATTCTCATTGAAGCTTTGCTTTATACACCTCTTTGTCAATAAGGAGAATATTAGACATTCTGTTATGAGATCAAAATCTCATCAAATCTCATCCATTGTAGAGGTGACAGATATTCTTGTCAGCAAAATGACATCAATAGGAAGACTAGTTCTGTCTGGAAATGCACAATAGACTGATGATTGCATTTTTCTAACCTGTCTCCATCTATTTCATTAATTCTTTCCCCAAACTCCCTTATATTATCCTTAGTTCTATAGCCTCAAGATTTGTTGCCACCTTCATTTTACTTGCCGATTTCCTTTATTCTGTCGTCTTGATTGAAACCACCACTGTTGGCTTTTGCCTTTTATTTACTCTCAAGTTAAACATGTAGCTACATAAGAGTTTTGTGATGCAAGATCATGTGTGAATTTGGATTTGAATAATAACTGAAAAGGAGTTGAGCCTTTGCAAAGTAACCAGGCTGTAATGCATTCTGGAATCCTGAGTTTTCCTCTCTCAATACAACTGAAGGAATCTGCTACAATTTTACTTCAGTATTTTGTGGGGTCAATTTTATCCTATGCCAGTTGATATAAATAAGAGAGTATTCTTCCTGCCCAACTAACCCTGATGATGTAAACACCACTACTTTGCAACGCTTAAAGCACCTTCTTGTTTCAGGCACTATCTCAGTTCAAGATGAAAACTTATCTATAATCAACACATTATAGTTTAGAAATGGCCATAACAAGCATTGTGTGGGTGTCTGGATTATCTCCATGAGCAATAATGGTGAAGAGGGCCAAGCCAAAATCAAATAATTGTTTGTGGGCTGATTCTCTGGCCCTTGCAAATAATCTGGGCTGCAGCCCAGGAACCTCCCCTTTCCCCCCTCAGTGCAAGGCACGAATTACATTTTTGGCAGTAAACACAGTCTGACATTTATAAGCCTGTGTCTGGTCTGATTTTTAATGAAATTGCAGCTCACAATCGTTGCTGCTTCTTTAAATTTGATGCCATATCTTGGCCCACTTTGTTAAATTGTCAAGAATTTACATTGAGCACTTTGTATTACTATTTAATAGATTGTGAAAAGCTTTATTTCACAGGAGAACCATATTGCATCTTCTCATTGCTATCTCTTTCTTTTTAAAGTGCATTTTCAAATGATCATTATTTGTGGGCATATTTTTGGATTTCTTGATCATTTTCAAGGATAATTTAGCAATAATTAAGTCAGTTGAAGGGAAGTTTAAGCCACTCAGTGATACAATGACAGTAATAATCATTATTATACACAGTAGTATGTTAGGAAATTATTCATTTGACCTTTACAAGAAGAAATAACTTGCATTTATGCAGAATTCCTTCACATTGTGAAATGCTTCAGAATTTGCGAATTGCAGTAATTTTAGCATTGCAATTTGCAGATGGCAATGTTCTACAAGCGATAATGTAAATAGCCAGATTACAATTAACTGAAGCTGGTTAAAGAGTAACTGCTGATCCAACCAAGAAATGAACCCCTCAGAAATTCTTCAAATACTGCTGTGGAATCTTTTACAATCACTAGAGAAGAAAAACAGAGCCATGTTTGGATGTCTTATCTGAAAGATAGCATTTCTAGAAGTTCTGCACTTCCTTATTATTGTACTGAATTATTAACCTCAATTTGTTCTCTGGTTTCTGGACTGGAACTTAAACCCAAAACCCACTAACTTGGAGAGTATTTCCAATGATCCAAGGTTATGACTTGGTTTTATCTGTGGTACTTACAGTTCAATTGTGAAATTTTACTGCACTACAAAGAAGTTTAATTACTAGAAATCTCAGACTTTCATAGAAATATATCAAATCTCTGATAGAAAAAGTAAAGCTCATCAGAGTTTGGTTACTTTTAGAAAGAAGACACTTAACCCTCCCTATGCAAATTCAAGCAGTGTTACCTGGCAAGGCAATTTTCCAAATCAGAAGCATTTTAAAATGTGGTCAAACATTTCAAAGTTACAATGAGAAGATAGCATTAATTTGCTTAAAAGAATAAATTTGAAAGTAAAAGAAACTGCAGGATAGCAAATAATAAGACTTCCCTGTCTTTAATTTAAAAATCCAAAACCATTTAAAAGTAGTGATAAAATGTGACTGGAATTTGGTCTGGATGGAAACTGGTAAAGTAAGAAAGTTCCAACATGTCATAATATGGCGGACCATCCAGCATCAATAGAATTCATGTCTTAATAATTAATTTAAATAATTCACGGTGGTGACTCATTGCTATTGCATCTCAATTTCATCAGAAACTGAGGACAAGCATTAACATCAGTTAAAGGACATTTTTTTCTCTGATGGGTAATATGTGGGCAAGCCATTCACAAAAGCTCCCTCTTTTTCTTGACCAGCTAATTAACTGATGTAATATCAGCTACCCTCTTGTGCCCTATTATGTCTATGTACTGTGGTTACTACTTGGAAGTGAAAGGGGACCATGACCACACCACTCAGTAAAGATAAAAGGCAGAATACTTTCCCAGCATGCCCCATTCTAATTCACTTAGTCCTTAATTCCATGCAACATTAGGCATCATAGTGCATCTTCGACCAGAATATAAACTGTTTTTTCTCAAACAATTCTCTTCTGAACA
Source organism: Chiloscyllium plagiosum (assembly GCF_004010195.1). Classification (NCBI taxonomy): domain Eukaryota; kingdom Metazoa; phylum Chordata; class Chondrichthyes; order Orectolobiformes; family Hemiscylliidae; genus Chiloscyllium; species Chiloscyllium plagiosum. The sequence goes on along the minus strand of NC_057726.1, from coordinate 20,911,039 downwards.
GCAGTGGGGTCAACCCACAGCAGGTGGACTGCAGCAGTTCAAAAGGTTAGCTTACCACCACCTTCGCAAGGGCAACTAAAGATGGGAAATAAATGCTGGCCAGCCAGCAATGCCTACCTCCCACAAATGAATTTTAAAAATTACAAACTTATGACTTAGAAGCAGGAGTAGGCCTCTCAGCACCTCAAACATTCCCTGCAATTCAATAAGATCATGGCTAATCTAATTACTCTCATTCCTGTTTCACCTCTTATTTATTATGGATCTATCTACTTCTGCCTTAAAAGTATTCAAGGACTCTGCTTCCTCCACCTTCCAAAGACTTAGGGCACTGAGAAAATATCTCCTCATCATCTGCCTTCAAAAGACAGTAATCTTAATTCTAGATTCCCCTGAAAAAACAAAATATCCTTTCCACATCTATCCTGTTAAGACACCTTAGGTGTCTTGAGGTATGGAAACAGAAATCAATCACCGAGTTACCATGTTCGTGTTAAAATCACCAAACAAAAAGTATAGATGAATTAAGTGGACATTTTTAGATTAATATGTAAAACAACCGTATAATTGACAGAAGATTGAGAGATAATATTTGAAACAACTTCCAAATAAACCTAAGCTAATCATATTCTGAATCCATATGGCAGAATATTTAAAACAAAATTTGGATTGACAAGTTGTAAATGAACAAGATGATTATATTATAATTTAAGAAACCACACACAAAGTAAGTATCATCATCTTAATAGCTATTTGAAGGGGTTTTGCAAAAGACAGATTCAGTTATTACTGAATCAAAAACATGGGGCCAGACTTTCTCAGAGGTAGGACCTTTAAAACAGTGGGCAGGACCTGGCTGTGGACAGCTCCTCTTTCTGACAGATCCAGGTTTTGTCAGCAGGGGGATGGGAGTCGATCATCATTCACACGAGCAGGAACCTGAACTCAGGAGTGCTATTTAAACTAAGTGCTCAGTTAAAACAGATCATATTTTGAGTTGCTCCAAGGGCCTTAACCTGCAGTGTGGGAATTACCAAGTTATTGAGTTAATGTAAGTGCTCCTAAAGGGCATATACTGTCTGATTAAGTAGCACATTCTGACGTTTGCAAAATCCCCTGCTCTTTAAGCTTGCAAAAATGCAAGGCTGAAAAAAAATCTGGTAAACTGCTTTAATTAACAGAGTATTGAGTGTAAGTTAGAAAGTCTGACTGCCTCTTTTGTGTGTGCCTCATTGTAGAGACCCATTGACCACAGCAGATAAGGAAGGAGTTTTGTAAATGGTTGCATTTCAATCTAAATATTAGTGGTTACAAATCAAACCTTTGACTCTCCTTTTTAATTTTAAATGCTGGGTAATCACTTTAAACATTTTAACTCTTAACAGATTTTTAAAAAATTTCTACCCAACCCGATCTGCTAGTTCTCTCAATGTAGTGTCAAAGATTTCAAAGAATCCTCTAATATATTTTTACTTCTAGAAAAACTTTAGGGACATTCAAAGTTCAGTCTGTGTAAAATACTTCACAACAACTGTACTGTTCTTATGCACCATTCCTCCATGTACTAACTTCTTCAAAAATTTCACGGAATCCTCTTAAATCTGAAATATTCCTATTTCACCAAAAGCCCCCACTTTGTTCTGATTCCAGCAAATTGTAATACTGCACAAGTCAGATCTCAGACTAAAACCTGATAGGTTTTATTTTTGCAATTTGATTATTGTGGTTGCCAGTCACTGAACATATCCGTTCGGGGTAGCCAATGTTATTTTAGCAAGACCACAGACATGGAAAAAAAAACCTTTTATATGGTAATTTCGAATGAGATTAACAGATACAGCAATAAGATAGTTTTGACCCTTTTCTCTGCGATACCCTTTTGATTAGATTAGATTAGATTACTTACAGTGTGGAAACAGGCCCTTCGGCCCAACAGGTCCACACCGCCCCGCCGAAGCGCAACCCACCCATACCCCTACATGTACCCCTTACCTAACACTACGGGCAATTTAGCATGGCCAATTCACCTGACCAGCAGTGCTAACCACTGTGCCATCGTGCCGCCCACTCTAGTCACTCAATCTGGATAAAGTATCAGCTCTGTTTTTCACTTCAGTGTTTCTTACTGAACTGACTCTTTTTTCAGTTCTGATGGTGTTAATACTTTTTTCTAATTCTGACAGTCTGGTGATTTCTACCAATTCTCACAAACTGGATCCTTCTACAAACTAAACCGTTCTCTGCTGATATGAAACTATTCTTCTGAACTGAAACACTATTTTGGCTTCGAGCCATCTATCTTTTTGAAGTAGTAAACCTCTCCTTTGTAAACATCAATCTATTAACCTCCTGGGTATCTGACCGAGGCACTTAACGTCAATCACATGCTTTCTTAGAAATGATGCCTTTAGTTCACTGTTCCAAATGTCTTTCTGACCATTTTTTAAAATGTCACCTTCACAGAACTGAAATTAAATTCCAATTTTCCTTTACTTCTAAATCAAAACAGCTACATATTAACAATGAATTAATGAGTAATTTTATATAGCACAGTTGCAAACTGAGTGAAAACTTTCTGCCATCTGTACTACCTTGTAATATGTTGCACATCTTTGATTTTATTTTCAATGACTATCTTTATTTACAAAAGACTAAAATTCTGCAGTCGACAAAAGTTTTTTTTCAAAAGTTGAAACTATTAATGTTGTAATTGAATTAACAGTTTTATGAAAAGTGAGAGCGTAGGATTTATTTCAAAAAGTAATGTCAATTTTATTTTTGACTACCCCCTCGGGGCCAGGATTTTCCACATTTCATCTCTTATCAGCGATGCTGTGAACAATCTCTGTTAATAGAATGGGTTTGAAGGGGTGGTGCAGTGTCAAAGTGGTTACCTCCAATGATGGAGAAAGTGAGAACTGCAGTTGCTGGAGATCAGAGCTGAAAAATGTGTTGCTGGAAAAGCACAGACCATCGCCGACAGATTTGCGGCCTCCGCAGGGTTCACAGCCACCGGGAATAATATCATTTCTGCTGTCGCCGCATCCACTTCCGCCCCCAGTGACGTCACTCACCTGCACAACGACCACGCCGAATGCGTCCCTGACCCACGTTGATCCCTGCCACTGTGCCAATCTCCACCCCCACGCTGATCTCTGCCCCCACGCCTAACCCCGCCCCCACTCCCAGCTCCAGCCCCACACTAGGTCCCAGGTCCTAGCTCCTTGCCCTGCCATATTTTCACCATCCCTCCAGACCTCCCCCTCTCTTTGGATGGATTATCAGTACTCAGCAG